>NC_056732.1:1698739284-1698981784 GCF_019279795.1 Protopterus annectens
TTCCCCCACCAGGGGTGGTTTTATGTGTCTTTTTGCTGTTGCCCTCCCCCAAACACATACTGTACATAGTACTTACATTAAATTTACAACTCTGAGACCCTACACAAAGTAAAACGCTTGCCCCCCCCCTCCACAAACACACATACACAACCCAAAAAACTTTTTTTGTTTTATTTTGCAGTTGTGCACAATATGAGTTTTTTTCTGTTTCACTCACCCCATTTCACAACAGTTTTTAATTTTGGTTGACCAACAGAAGATGTAAACTTTTTATTTGTCTCTCTTCTAGCCTAGAACATAATTGTAAAACATCTGCCTGGTTCCTTATGTCTGAACCGGTTATTTATCAGTTACAGAAACACAAAAGGCATTTAACTGGCAGGGTGTTTACATGGTGCATTTTGGTTTATCAGAATGCTGGCTAAGAAGGACTGTTGACACATTTCCACTATTGTTTTCAGATTTTTGAAAATAATAAATTAAAAATTCTTGTGTCTACACTAGTCAGCTGATCTTAAGTTTTCCTCATAAAATGTACATTTTTTAAATTTTGATAATTTTCTAGTGGACAAATGAAGAATGCATGTATCCCCATCCCTGGTGTATACTCAAAATTAGGAGAATTTCCTGTCTCAGCCCTGGGACATTCATTAGCGTGCAGTGGAGAAACAGAAACACCCTGGGAACAAATCAGAAAACATGATTCTATGATGCGTCACATACCTATAGATCATGGTGTAGTCTTTCAATAAGGGGCTGGCCTGGAAGTTAATAAATTAAAAAGTCAAACTACAAATTTTATTAAAAATTTTTGTGCTTTCATCTCAATATCAACCAGAGAGTTCATCAGAGCCCTTATGTATGGTGTATACCTCTCAGAAAAAAATGGTTTATGGTTTCCCATTTTCTGCTGTAACACTCCTTGCAGGGAATCAGTATGTCTCCCAAAAACATGGTTAAATCTTGTGGCTTTTATGTGCCTTGCTTCAGGTATTTTCTTTCAAGCAGTGATTTCTCTCTTCATCAGCTTTGGCCTCATACCTGGTTCTTATAACTGCATTTTCTCATGTAAATTCTCACCTCCCTATTTTAGTGTATGTAATGTACTGTTGTGCATCTTGGCATTTCAGTAATTCTCCACCTAACTCCTGTCATACCTTCATTTCAACAGGGCTTAACCTCCCTACTGCAAGCAATCACTACTCAGCAAGAAAGACCAATCAGATGTTTTGAAATAGTGAAGTGCATTTTCATTCTAAGTTCTCTGTGAAGACACAACTAAGTTCTGCAGCTTTGCTCAAGTAAGCAGAGCCTTTCTCATTTTTACCTTATGCTGGCAATTATCTGTGAGGGCTGCTGGTTATTGCATAAGGAGGTTCTTGGATAGTGCTGCCTTTAGGTTTAGTCAGCTCCTCTCCCCTCCTTGCTAAACATGCTCTTTTAGTGCTCCAAGTACTGTGGACTGCAGACCTAGAACACCTGCTGCTGTACCTCTGAGAAAGGGCCAAAAGTTATGAGTGTCCCTTTCATTTGAGTAAGCACAGAGAATCTTAGACTCAGCAGTGAAACGCAGTTGACCTATCTTGTCACTGCATTGTTCTCCCGCAGTGCCATTTATTAATCCTACATTCCTCCTAACTATCAGAGATCATAATAATTCTGAATTGTCTTAAGCTGTATTATGCTAGAACATCTCTCAATACTAATGCTCTTCTTCTTCTTCTTCTTTCGGCTGCTGCCGTTAGGGGTCACCACAGCAGATCAACTGTTTCCATTTCTTCCTGTCCTCTGCATCTTGCTCTGTCACTCCAACCACCTGCATGTCCTCTCTCACCACATGCATAAACCTTATCTTAGGCCTTCCTCTTTTCCTGTTACCTGGCAGCTTCATCCTTAGCATCTTTTCCCCAATATACTCTGCATCCCTCCTCAGCACATGCCCAAACTAATGTAATCTTGCCTCTCTGGCTTTGTCTCCAAACCTTCGAACCTGGGCTGACCCTCTAATATACTTATACCTAATCCTGTCCACCCTCGCCACACCCAGTGCAAATCTTAACATCTTCAACTCTGCCACGTCAAGCTCTGATTCCTGCCTTTTTGTCAATGCCACTGTCTCCAACCCATATAACATAGCTGGTCTCACTACCCTCTTGTAGACCTTCCCTTTCACTCTTACTGGTACTCGTCTGTCACAAATCACTTCTGACACTCTTCTCCACCCACTCCATCCTGCCTGTACTCTCTTCTTCACCTCTCTTCCACACTCACCATTACTCTGAACTGTTGATCCCAAGTACTTAAACTCATTCACCTTCGCCACCTCTACTCCCTGCATCCTCACCATTCCTCTATCCTCCCTCTCATTCACATACATATATTCTGTCTTAGTCCTGCTGACCTTCATTCCTCTTCTCTCTAGAGCATATCTCCACCTCTCCAGGGTCTCCTCCACCTGTTTCCTACTATCACTACAGATCACAATGTCATCTGCAAACATCATAGTCCACAGAGACTCTTGTCTGATCTCGTCTGTCAACCTGTCCATCACCATTGCAAATAAGAAAGGGCTCAGAGCTGATCCTTGATGTAATCCCACCTCCACCTTAAACGCATCTGTCACTCCCACCGCAGACCTCACCACTGTCACACTACCCTTGTACATATCCTGTACCACTCTTACATACTTCTCTGACACTCCCGAGTTCCTCATACAATACCACAACTCCTCTCTAGGCACCCTGTCATATGCTTTCTCTAAATCCACAAAGACACAATGCAACTCCTTCTGACCTTCACTGTACTTCTCCATCAACACTCTCAGAGCAAACATTGCATCTGTAGTGCTCTTTCCTGGCATGAAACCATACTGCTGATCACTAATCATCACCTCCCTTCTTAACCTAGCTTCCACTACTCTTTCCCATAACTTCATGCTGTGACTGATCAGTTTAATTCCTCTGTAGTTACTACAGCTCTGCACATCACCCTTATTCTTAAAAATTGGTACCAAAACACTTTTTCTCCATTCCTCAGGCATCCTCTCACTTTCCAAGATTTCATTAAACAAATTAGTTAAAAACTCCACTGCCATTTCACCTAAACACTTCCATGCTTCCACAGGTATGTCATCTGGACCAATGGCCTTTTCGTTCTTCATCCTCTTCATAGCTATCCTTACTTCCTCCTTGCTAATCCACTGCACTTCATGATTCACTATGCCTACATCATCCAACCTTCTCTCCCTCTCATTCTCTTCATTCATCAGCCCCTCAAAGTACTCTTTCCATCTGCTCAACACACTCTCCTCACTTGTGAATATGTTTCCCTCATTATCCTTTATCACCCTTACCTGCTGCACATCTTTACTAGCTCAGTCCCTCTGTCTAGCCAATCGGTACAGGTCCTTTTCTCCCTCCTTAGTGTCCAACCTTTTATACAACTCTTCATATGCCTTATCCTTAGCCTTAGCCACCTCTCTCTTTGCCATGCTCCTCATCTCCTTATACTCTTGTCTACTTTCTTCATCTCTTTGACAATCCCACTTCTTCGCCAACCTCTTTCTCTGTATACTCTCCTGTACTTCTTCATTCCACCACCAGGTCTCCTTGTCCTCCTTCCTCTTTCCAGATGTCACACCAAGCACCCTTCTAGCCATCTCTCTTACAAGCTCTGCTGTAGTTACCCAGCTATTTGGTAACTCTTCACTGCCACCCAGTGCCTGTCTTAACTCTTCCCTGAACCTCACCTCACAATTACCCTTTTTTAATTTCCACCATTTGATCCTTGGTGCTGCCCTCACACTCATCCTCCTCTTCTTGATCACCAATGTCATCCTACAAACCACCATCCTATGCTGCCTAACTACACTTTCCCCAGCCACCACTTTACAGTCTCCAATCTCCTTCAGACTGGCCCTTCTACATAATATATAATCCACCTGTGTGCATCTTCCTCCACTCTTGTATGTCACTCTATGCTCCTCCCTCTTGTTAAAATATGTATTCATCACAGCCATGTCCATCCTTTTCGCAAAATCCACTACCATCTGACCTTCTGCATTCCTCTGCTTAACACCATACCTACCCATCACTTCCTCGTCCCCTCTGTTCCCTTCACCAGCATGCCCATTGAAATCTGCTCCAATCACCAGTCTCTCACCCTTGGGTACAATCATCAACACTTCATCCAACTCACTCCAAAATTTGCCTTTCTCATCCATCGCACACCCAACTTGTGGAGCATATGAACTAACAACATTCATCATTACACCATCAATTTCCAGCTTCATAAACATTACTCTATCCGACACTCTTTTCACCTCCAAAACACTCTTAGCATACTCTTCCTTCAGGATAATGCCTACGCCATTTCTCCTCCCATCCACACCATGATAAAACAATTTGAAACCTCCTCCGATACACCTAGCCTTGCTCCCCTTCCATCTGGTCTCTTGCACACACAATATACCAACCATCCTTCGGTTCATCATATCAGCTAGCTCTATCCCTATACCAGTCATACTGCCAACATTCAAAGTTCCGACCCTCACTATCACAGTCCTAGCCCTTACCTGCCTTCGGGCATGCCTTCCGCCTCTTCTCCTCCTCCTTCGGCCAACAGTAGCAATACTTATGCTCTATACTTGCCAAAACACTTGCCTACTTTTATTTTAGTTGGTTAGTTTCAATAGGAAAGTGTACTTTAAGTACCGCAGATTATTTTGTTGAAATAGGGTTACCTTCATGGAGGCCCCACTCTGTCCGCTTTCACTCTGCTTATGCTTACTCTTCCCTACCCCCGGTTTCCACCCATCTCTCTGCCTCTAGATTTAAACACCCATAACTCCACCCCCACAAACACAGTATCCCTGTACCTCTAGATTTAAATACCCATAACTCCATGCCCACAACCACAACTAATCACAACACACATGTAATATATCTAATCCTCAACCAATAGGAGCTGACATAATATAATCCACTTTTTTGCTACTCTGCTAAGCAAAATAACTTATTACTTATGCCCTAAACATTTTAATCCATTATATCCTAGCAGTTATACACTATACTTTTAAACATTACATTACCTAATGCTCTCCTAGTCACTCTCACCTACTTTCTACCCTCTCTCTCTCCAACTGTCAAGCTTTTTTAATGCAGAACTATATCTCACCCACCTATGCACATTTACCCAACAAATCTCCAGCCCATCTCTTCCTTACAACATCACACAGCCTCTGTCACTCATCCACTATTGATCTGTTAAGCTACAAATATGTAAAACTAAACTATCCCTCCACCACGGCACCAATAAAACTAAATTAAAAGCCTGTTTGGTTATACACTTTCCTACACAAAGAGAACCACTCAGTTAATCATTGAAGACATTTATCCAGAACCTTGTCCCCTCCATCAGCAACTCTGCCCTGACCAAACCACACCAAATACCGACACTACTAACACACACGTATCCTCCACAACTCCCACTTGTTAAATATGAACCTGAGAAACGTGTGTAATCAAATCCAAAACATCCTTGCCTACCTCACTGCCCCTCCCCGATATAATCATTGCCACGGAAACACCTGATAATGACATCATGCCTCCAGGATCTAATGTAATCCATATAGCTAATAATTAGGACTTTAACTTGAAGCACAGAAATGATTTGCATGGAGCTAAGCTTGGCCAGATAGTACATCAAACAGCACTAATATCATATCATATCATATCATATCATTATGTAGCATTTAGCCTTCACCCAACCAATCAGGTGACCCCTGTAAAACCAAGTCCGTAAATCATAATAGCCCAATCCTAATACAGGTCCTGGCAACATGGATTTGCATTTTCGTAATGTCTCTGTGGCCAGATTGGTAGATATGGGCATCCTGAGATAATGTAGCAATTGCCTCATGTACTCAGACAATCTTTTAATCCTTAAATAAACTAACACAGCATGCAAGATCTGTACTTATGTAACTTCCTTGACGGCAAAGATCTCACTTACAAACAAGGTTGTCAAGAACACACACACTACATCCTTCACACATACCGATCACCATGCACATAGACCTTCTTATGCTGGGGCACTTAAAAGAAACCTTTCCAAACCTCAAAGAAATCCTAAGCTATTAAAGGGCAACACCTACCCTCAGCAGTCACTAAAGCACACAGTAAAAGCAACACCTAACACCACACACACGTCTACACCAAATGATCCTCCAAGAAAAAAGCCCATAATGCAAGGAAATACTTTACCTAGAACTCTTGTCATGGGGATTCTATTGTAGGACAAACAGATGCCCCTCTCACTAGGCTGGACAAGAAGAAAACAACAGTTTGGGGGAGATATATGTATGTCTCCCAAATATTCAACAATCTCTAGAAAATTTAGGATATTTGCCTGGAAGTGTTTACATAGATATTTTTATACCCCAAGCAGGCTCCAAAGAATCTTTCCTCTGGTAGACAGCAAATGTTGGAAATGTGATGGGGAAGAAGGAGTTAACTGGGAACATATTTTCTGGAAGCGTAATGAGTTGGTTAACTTTAAAGATTCCCCTCAGACTGCTGTGTCGGAGATGCTGAGTGACCAATTTGAGTGACTAGGGAAATTAGTTTTTTGAGCTATGATACAGAGTTGGAATTGCCTAGACATAGTAAGGCCTTGCTGAGTTTAATTATGGTGGCTGACAAAAAAGCAATTACTAAAAAATGAAAATCAAAGTCTAAACCAACTTTACTAGAAGTAGTGAATATAGTAACAGAGATAAACGACTGGGATCTTTAGAAAAGGGTAGGAGTAAATTAGACAGGAAAAATGGGAAATGCGGAACTACTACATGCAGTGGAGGAACAATGTTTAAAAGAAGGCAGGATCTGAAAGAACTATGCAATGGTTGACTGACAATGACTGGATATATTAAAAGGGATGTATAATGTTTGCAGCTACGGTTGTGTTGGCACGGTTTGTAAGGTATAATGTTTGCAACTATGATTGTGCCGCTATGATTTATTTTCATTTATATAAATGTAAGATTGTGTCACACATGATAATTTAATAAGGATGTTTTTTGTAAAAAGAAAAAAGTAGACAAGAGTTAATATCCACAGTATCACACACACAGTCAAGTCACTGCACCGCAGTGACCAATGTGATTCTATCATAGTGCATGTGGGTGTAAATGGTCTGAGATGTAGCTCACTGGACTATATGAAAAGAGACATTATGCATTTCTCTGAATATGTGTCACAGACAGGTGCCTGCCTTGCACTGGGCAACATTCTACCTTTACTGATGATGATTCCACGATATGAAGAGAAAATGACTGATTTTAATAATTAGCTTAGTTTCTAGTCTCACTCCAGGAGAATCTATGTCTGTCACCATTGGAGGACATAGCTTTTGGATATTGGCTAAAACTTTGTCTTCCCCCTCAGAGCCTTTTTTTAGCAATGTCAAAATGACAAAACTACCAACATAGCAAAAATAAATAAATAAATAAATAAACACTCAAAGCAGCTTTAAGGTGTTACTGTTCAATGCTAGGATCCTAAAAAGAAGTTATGCCCCCTACAAATTCTCCTCACTCTGTAGAATGTAGACATCACTGATGTTACCAACACTTGGTTTAAAGCCACCGAAAGTACTGCAGCAGTGCAAGGCTACAGTACCTTCCACACATTAAGACTAGCAGCAGGGCAGGCGGTGGCAAAAGGTGAAGGTTTCTTGGTCTATGTTAACAACAAATACAACTCCAGGAACAGGATGATGCCCTGGAGTTCATCCACGTCCAAATCTCCATAGACAAGGTTCCTTACTGCATCCTAACCAGCTACAGGTCACCCTCTATGACTCACGTTGCTCACATCTCTTACCTAGGCCTATTAGAGGTGCTCTTCATCCAACCAAATGCCCTATTCATGGGAGACTTTACCTACCTCTCTGTCAGCTGGAAAACATACTGTACTTCTAACTCACAAGCACTGTGTTTTCCTGGGGTTTATCAACACAAACACCCTGGACCAGATTGTGTGGCCTCTAACCAGATGATCAAACATATTGGACCTAGTACCCACCAACATGGGAGGCCATTGCAATCCACCCCCCCCCATGTCACGTCCTCTCTGATGAAGTCGGACCACAAAGCTGTCTCCCTCAAAATAAAAATCAACACAGAAAACCCATCTAAACCTGTAACAATTAAGGACTATTCTAAGCAAACTACATCCCATTAAGCAACAGTTTATCAAAATTCACTGCTCCCCAGACTACAAGAACAAAGCAATCTATGCTGAATTTATTTACAGGAACCCTGTACAAACATGTAAATTGCTGCACTGAGTCTGCATTCCTACCAGAAGTAAGCCAAGATCTAACAAAAAAAAATCCACTGGTGGAATCTTTACCTTAACAGGGTATATAACAAATGAAATCATGGCCAAAATCAGAAAGAACAACTCTCATAGAGACAAGAGCTCTCTGATTCAACTAAACAAGAAACTAAGATGTCTAATAAAGTCCAACAAGGCTAATTATGAGGTCCCAAGCTAAGGACAATCACAAGGTCTTCTTCAGGTATGTCAGGAGCCTGAAAGGTAACACTTAGTGTGCAGAACTGGTGGTAAATGGCACAACCTTCACTGACCAGGGTGACATAGAGAATCTACTGTCTGATAAATTTAGCTCTAACATCACCTCCCACTCCCCCCACCTCCTGTGAAATCCCTTCTAGCATATCCCCTGCAACTATTAACAGGCAGCATGTCTTGGTGATGCTCGCTTAGGCCAAAAACACTGCTTCAGTGAGTCCTAGCTATTTCCCTGGTCGCCTCCTAAATAGTTTAAAACATGACATAGCAGGACCGCTTGAAGCATTCTTCAAGTAAAGCCTCAAAACAGGTTACATGCCAGGTCATCCCTCTTTGTAAGGGTAGACCATCAACCAATCCTGGGAACAACAGACTCATTAGTCTGACAAGTTTAATATGCAAAGCCATGAAATTATTTATTTATTCATGCATTTTCATTTGCATTTGTTTACCAGGATTGTCCAACTGGGCCAGAAGTGCCCATTTTCAGTCAGAGTCCCCAGGAGAAAAGCTCCACATATAAGACATTTCACATACAATACAGAATTTACATTAATAAAGACATTTAGTGCATATTATTGCCAGCTTATACAAAAAAAAACAGTACATAAGTAATCATTCTCAAATCAAAGATATTATACAAGCAGTACAGAATATATACATGAGAACATTCCATATGACTAGTTTTCAGCTAGCAAAATTCATATAGGATACTTCATGCAGTGGGTGCAAAGCAGATATAGGAATTAATTAGAGACTAGGTACTTAAACTTTTCACACATTTAGGAGGTGTAATAGCTGAGCAATAGGCTATATGATTCCTGTTGCAGGAATCAGCAAAGTCAGTGGATTCTGTAGCAGATATAAGTGGTTGTATGATATTAAGGTAGACTGTGAGAGTAGCTGAATGTCTCGCCTGGTTCAGTGGCAGGTCTATAAGGGTTAGGAAGGGAAGGAAGTAGACAGGAGGGATCAATGGTAGGACAATGAGGGTTAGTGGAAGAGGGAAGTGGACAGGATGGAGAGGCGGAGTAAGTAAAAAGACAGGTGGATGTGAAAGGAGGATGCCAGAGTAGTAGAGTGGGGGTGAGAATAGTTGTGATGGTTGAAGTTAGGTTATATGACATGTGGTGTTAGCAGAGATGTCTTGAGGGTTACTGATCGGATGGATCTAAGTGTTGGGGGGAGGGAGTTCCAAAGTTTTGCGATAGTAAAGCAGTAAAGCATCTGGCCAGCCAAAAGTTTGGGGTTTTCTACATTTATGAGCAATTGGTTGTTGGATCGGAGTGGTCTGTTAGGATGGTATAAAGTAAGTACAGAAGATAGAGCAGGGCACATGGATAGATTATGAATGTTTGTGAGCTGTAGTTAGTTGGGTAAAGGTGAGATAGTTGGGGAGTTCAAGCCATTTTAGGTTGCATAATGATAAGCAGTGGTAGGATGAGTAGAAGGCATTAGTTACAAACTTAGCAATTTTGTTGTAGCATGAGTCTGGTTTGGACTTTAGAGAGGACTGAATGATGGGGAGGAGGGGGCACCGTATAAAAGAGAGGGTAATAGAAAAGAAGAGGCAAGGGAAAATGAGGCTGATGCACTGCGTAGATGGTTGTGTCGGTAGAGAGTGCCACGCTTTTGATGTGTCTTTTTAACATTGGACTGGATGTGCAGGTCGAATGTGAGGTTTTTATCTATGATGACACCTAGGAATTTTGTGCTAGGTACAATGTTGATGGTGGTACCATTTAGGGATTGAATGGTCATGTTTTCTTTTTGTAGGGGTGTGCACATTTTGGGGACAAAGTTTACTAGTTTGGTTTTGTTAGAATTCATGGCAAGATGATTATTAGACATCTAAATTTCAGTGGAGTGGAGGTGAGGGTGTTTTGGGTATGTTGGTTTAGTTCTGAGGAGATGTTTGCAGTGCAGATGATAGTGGAGTCATTTGCGTACTGGATGACTGAGCCTTGAGAGAGTGTGGTGTGAAAGTTATTGATAAATATCTAAACAGAAGTGGGCCTAAAATGGAGCCTTGAGGAACACCAGTGGTGGTGTTTAGGAAAGGGGAGTAAGAGTTCTGCCATTTAGTTGATTGTTGGCTGTAATGAGGTAATTAGTGAACCAGTTTAGAGTTTGAGGTGAGGTACCTATGTTATAGAGTTTTGTTAGAAGGTGAGAGTGGGATATAGTATCAAAAGCTTTAGAAAGATTAAGAAATAGTGAAGATATGATTTTACCAGTGTCACGGGCTCTGTTGACCATGTCCATGAACGATATAAGGGCAGTGGTGGTACTATGTCCTGGCCTAAATCTGTGTTGGGTGAGGGAGAGGATGTGGTTGTGAGACAGATGGTGAAGAAGTTGAGAATGAATATATTTTTCCAGAATCTTAGAGATAGGTGATAGTATAACAATGGGGTGGGAGTTGGTGGTGTCTATGTTGGGGCCACCCTTGTGTAGAGGGAGGATATAAGGTTTTTTCCAGATGATGGGCATATAGGATTCTTGGATAGATCTGTTGAGAAGTATGCTGATAGGGTAAGCAATTGAGTAGGCTGAGGTTTGCAGGTATTTGGTGAATATATTGTCAGAGGCATTTGTGCATGGTTTGAGTCTTAGAAGCAATTTTGTAATAGTCGAGGTGGGTATAGGTGACAGAGTAACGTTGGGAATAGGGGGTGTACTGGTGTTAGCTGTGGAGAGGTCTGTAGTGGACAAGTTGGTCTTGGGGAAAGTTAGCAGTTAGATTGACTATAGTATCTATGAAATAGGAGTCGAAGGCTGCAGGAATTTCAGTGGGTGTCTTATTGGGTCTATATTATAACATTGAAGTTCGTAAACATCGAATGTTATAATACCGAACCCTAAACACCGAAATCCGAAAACACCGAACAGTCAGAATAACGATTTTTTTTCCCAGGGAAAAAATTTGCTATTCCGAGAAACATACACACAACACAAACACACACAAAAAACAGCAATCCACACACATACACTTAAAATCCTACACCTAAACCTAAACTAAACTTTCCATACACTACTAGCTATCCACTTACCTTAACCCAACCGTAACCCTAAGGTCCGTCACTATCGCACACTCACCTCACCCACGCCCTAACCCTAACTCACCTAACCCACCCCTAACCCTAACCTACACACAACTGCACACTTACCTGACCCGCGCCCTATCCCTAACTCACCTAACCCACCCCCTAACCATAACCTACACACAATCTCACACTTACCTGACCCGCGCCCTAACCGTAACGTCCACACAACCGCACACTTACCTGACCCGCTCCCTAACCCTAACTCACCTAACCCGCCCCCTAACCCTAACCTACACACAATCGCACACTTACCTGAACCTGACCCGTAACATTCCAACATATCGAACGCTGAAAACAGCGAAGCCACAGCAACGGCCCACCGACTTCTTTCCCTGGGAAAGAATTTGGTGTCCTGCACCTTCACTGTTTTCAGCGTTCGACATTACTGGTTCGATATTATAACATTCAAACTTTATAAAATTCAGTGTTATAATATAGACCCATCTTATTTGGGTCTGGGCAAGGATTATTACTAGAACCTGGGTTTAATAAAGAGTTGAGAGACCTCCAGAATTTCTTTGAGTTTTGCTTGTGTTGATTTTGTAATGTAAGGTAGTGTTTCTTTTTTGTTTTGTAGTACTAAGCGCTTAACCTGGTTTCGGAGCTGTTTGTATTGAGCGAGGTCAGATGGGTTTTGCTTTTTTTGCCAGATTTTCCATGATTTGTCCCTGTGTTTCATGAGATTTTTAGTGGATCTTGTTAGCCAACTGGCATGGTTGGTCTTTACTCTCTTTTGTCTAAGGGGTGCGAGATTGTTTAGTATGCTAAGGAAGGTTGAGTTGAAGAATCCAACTGCCTCATCAAGGGGAAGTGGTTTTAGTGCATCCCAGTAGATGCTAAGCAACCTTTGGTTAAAGCTAGATTGACAGAACTGGGATTCATCTCTGGTAACCCTGTACTGATGTTTATTAATTGTTGTGATACATTCACTTTATATAAAGGTTGGTAACTGGTCACTTATACTATTAGAGACTGTACCAGTGGATATGATTTTATCTGAACCAGACAATAAAATCCAGTCTAGGATTGAACTATTAGTATTAATTTTATTAGGCCTGGTTATAGTGTTAACTAGCTGGGTGAACTTATATAGACTGATATTGAAGTTAGAGTGGTGTTGGGATATGTCTAGCCAGTTGATATTTACATCTCTCAGTATGATAGTCTCATTTTTTATGTTAGTAGATGCACAGGCAAAGATTTCCTCAAGAACTGGGATGTTATTGCTTGGGAGAATGTAAATGACTATCACACAGAGGTTTTTGCAATTATTCATTTTAAGGAAAGAAACTATAAGTTCGGCTGTGGAGAACTGTGGGATGGGTTTTGTATATGGGACAATAGTGAAGGACATGGGGTATATTAGAGATGCCTCCACCTTTTTTTCAGGGTCTGTCAGCCCTAAGACAGGTGAAATCTGGGGGAAGGAATTCTGTGTCTTTAATATAGGGTTTTTGCCATGTTTCAGTTGTGGCAATAATATTGGGTTTGTTGTGGGCTATCTATGCATGGAAGTCAGGTATTTTATTTCTAATGTTCTGTAGGTTAATTGTAGTGAAGTTTATTGATTTATGGGAGTTGGGTGGTTGCAGAGGAGAGGAGATGGGACCCAGGTTGGAATGTATGTCCCCGTATAGCAATAGGTTTGTTAGTTACAGGATATGGGAGAGTAGTGTATTCTAGTTTCCATTTTACTTTGATTGGATAATTTTGAGAGGAAATATTATTGTTGTGGTAACGGTGGGGTAGGATTTTTACTCTGGTACATAATAATATGCTTGTGTTGTAAAGGCTGGCTGAAATTTGTGAGAAGAAAGTGATGTGCTCAGACTGCATGGGGAGAGGGGATAATGGGCAGTGGGAGGAAGGGGTAGAATAATGATGTAGAGAGGTTGGATGTAGTAGGATATTGACAGAAAGTGATAAGGTAAGTAGAGCCGTGATAGTAGAGATGGACATTGTAGTATGGGATGTGGGTGACTAATGGAGTGAGAATTAGTGTGCAATAGCGAGATGTGGTGGTGAAGAAGAGGTTGTACTGATGGGGTAATGATGAGGTGAGTTAAGATGTTGGGTACGTGTGGGTTTGGTTGGAGGTGTGGCTAATGGTGTAATGTGAGGGGAAGTGAAGAGGTGTGGCTAGTGGTGTAATGAGAGGGGATTTGGAGGGGGATAATTAGGAGGTGGGGTGGAGGGAGGAGCTAGGGTAAGTATAAATATAATTGATGTGGGGGTGGGTTGGAATGGGGGTAGAGAAGGGGACCGGAGTGAGCCCAAGCACAGCGCGGTCAAGCAGAGTGAGTTGAAACCAACTGCGGAGTGCTATCTGGAAAGAAAACTATCAATAAGGTAGGAAATCTGGAGGGGGAGCATATGGTCTAAGTATTTACAGATGGCATCGCAGCTCAGGGGAGGAATAAGTAAACTCTCAAAATGAAGAGGGAGGGAATCGACAGGATTGACAGGACTAGGAAGCTTACAATAAGATTATGTTAGGAGACCGAGAGAAGGGGGGGGGGGCTAAAAGCCAGGGCTTGGAGAAAGCTGTGAGAAAACAGGTTTGACAGGGCTGGGAAACTTACAATAGAATTATGTTAGGAGAACAAGACAAGGGGGTGGGGGCGGCTACGAACCAGGACTTGGAGAAAGCTGTGAGAAGAGAACAACAATCAACCAGCCTCCCCAGGTCAGTACCCAAGGCGCATGTTTATCTATGTGAACTCAAAAGCAGATTTAGTAGAGCATCAGGGAAGTAGAATATAAAATAAATGCAAAGCTTTGGGAAACTGTATATATTTGTTACAATAAATGGGAGGAAAAGGTGGGTTCAGGGGGGTCCAGTAGTGTGCACGGAGAAGAATCTGTAGGAGTATCACAGAGAAGATTATAATAGACCTACACTGCTCACAGTCTATTGATAAAAGTAGGACTTGCAGTGGCTTTTACTGGTTTGTACAACGTTCCGCTCTCCGTGTTCTTGTATGCAGGCAGTTGCTTCAGGTTTTTTTATTTTTGTTTTTGTTGAACCTTTGAATGTGTTTAAGGGAACTTCTCAAAAAGTAGGACTTGCAGTTATCATGGAAATGATCAGCAAGGACATTGTCAACCTATAGACACTGGACCCATCATGGTTTGACTTCATTAAGGGAAGATCTTGCCTACTCAGCCTGGTAGACTTCTTTGAGAGGGTCACCAAGGCTATGGATGAGGGAAAAACAGTGCATATTGCCTACCAAGACCTGGCCAAGGTGTTTGATACAATACCACACTCAGGCATTGTTTATAAACTCTCAGAACTAGGCATAAATCCCTACCTAATTAACTAGATTGCTGGCTGGATCACAGATAGGACCCAAGAAGTCAGGATTAGTGACACCAACTGCACCAGCAGACCGATCATCAATGAAGTATCCCAGGGCTCTGTCCTGGGTCCACGCCTGTTTAGCATCTACTTCTCAGACATCAAGGCTAATCTCAAAGACCTCTAGCTTACCAGGTTTGCCGATGACTGTAAATTGGGAGGTATCATAGATTCCCCCACAACACCAAAATCCGACAAGAGGCTCTAACATAAACAAATGACTGGTGTCAAAGCCACAGATTAGCAGTTGAAATGCCATCAAAGGTTCCTCACCAGAATAATCTAGGGTATGAATACCTTGTCCTACACAGATTGCATTAAGGCTCTATCTCTGTACTCTGTCTCCTACAGGTTACTGAGAGGCAGTCTATGCCTGGCATATAAGGCATCCTAAGATCCAACTCTGAAGGATCTCTTGCACATCCGCAAAACAAACAGCACCAGAAACATTAGAGCCAAGGACCTGAACTTTACTTGCAAAATAAATACAATATGCTAGAGAGACTAATACGTCTCTCAAAGGATTCTGCTGCTATGGAATAAGTTCCTCATCTATGTGAATTTGAGTTCACCCCTGACTCTTTCCAAATGAAACCTTGATCACTGGATGGGAAATTAAAAATTCAGCCCTAGTCTGGCCCAAATATCTCTGATGGACATAGGTTGACAGTAAGTAAATTAATCTCTAACTAACATACTCGCCCCACATAACCCTTAGCTACCTCCTTACAACCCCCCCCCCCCATAGATGCATCCAAGGAACCCAGGGAAAAAACTGGGTTGGTGGCATAGCTAGGCTTGTAAAGACCCTGGTGGTCATTAGCCTAATATAAACTTAAGAACATATAAACAATCGGGCACGGGACATTGCAATTCTATAAAAAACCTCCCTAAATGTAACCCTTCTTAACAAGAGATCCCAAAATTTATTAGTGCTGAGATCATTTTAGTAACACTAAAAAGTAATAATGGAAAAATAATCTGTATCACAACAGGTAACAACATCAGTACTGCCAAACATCTCCTTCACCAGATATCTCATACTCTCCAATATGAAACCATAATCCTAGGAGGCTTAAACATAAACTGGCAGTTTATAAACAGTACTGCCCCAACAGAATCAATAAATGTATATGGCTTTACTCAATTTCATCCCTGACCAGAACAGACAAACTCTAGCAGGTAGTTAACCTTAGACTAGGTGCTCACCAGTAAACCAAACAAAGTAATTGCAGCTGATTGTCTACCAGACATTATAAATGATCACCTGCCAACATATGCCATTAGAAGTTATAATAACAAGGACAACAAGTTCTATACAACCAAATAAGAAATTCATCCAAGTACAACACAGACACCTTTATTAAAACGCTACCTCAGTATAACTGGAATGTACTAAAATCTACCTCTAGACTTTGCAGTCTCCCACTTCAAAGACTTAGTTCCAGTCTGCAATAAAAGAGACAAATCCAACCCTGCTCCATGGCTAATTAAGGAAACAAAATAACTAATATTAGCACTTGACAAAGCATGGAAAAATGCCGCAAACATAAGACTCAAAACTCAATACAGGTACTTAGACACCTAGAAAACCTTATTGAGCTCCATATTAAACTAGATGAACAAAGCTACTATAATAACCTTCAACACAAACACAGACACAAAATAAAACTTTTGCGATCATCCCTAAACAAGTTACTACACTCCAGCAAATTACTACCCCTTGCCAACAACTAGTAAATGCACTGACTTAGTCTCCTCCCACACTTAAATAGTCTCCTCCCACTTCAACACCTACTTTATACAGGTCTACTTCACGATGTCGAAAGCCGATAATATCGAAGCTGATATTGTCGGCACCACAACATCGAAAGCGCAGAACAAGGTGTAGGTAAACAGAAATCTCCGTAGGGTGAGATTTCCGTTTACCTCAATGCAGTGCAGTCTCGGAGTTGGAATATTTAAGTAGGGGGGTGTGGGGGGCACAGCCACCCTGCCTATGCTAGTTAGTTTTTATTTTTGTTTTTTTTTAAATGTCATTCGATGTTTTACTACATCGATCACTAGAGGTAAGATTTTGATAATGTGATATAGACGCCTTTATACAGATCAGTCTGTCCTTAGATACTATTGATCCTTCCGTGTTTCTCTCTCTGTCGCAAAAACAAATTCAAATCTCTCCCATCACTTCAGCCTCACCCTGTACATACCTTTACTATAAACTATACTTTTACTTCTGCTCATATTGAAACCCCCCACCTTGGATGCTGACAAACTCCCATCAGAATATCTTAAAATAGCTGTTGACCATTGCTTTCCCCATCCCTGTACTGTTAAATAGGTCCGTATCTGAACGGTGTGTTCCTGCCATCTAGAAACATTCCTGTATTATTCCATTATAGAAAGGGACTACATCAACTGACTTTAACAATTATAGACCCATAACTATCCAGTCCCCACTTTCAAGAATCCTTGAAAAGTGTATCCACACAAAACACATGCAGTATCTCAGCTCCAATTACCTGTTTTCCCAAGCACATTATGGTTTCAGACCCCATTCCAATACAAACTGCCTTGCTGCATTTTGCAAACATTATAAATCAACTTAGAAATAAAGGCAAAGCTGTGACATTTTAGATTTATTGACACATTTGACATAGTATCACATCAGCATTTACTCTCTAAACTTGCTTCCATCAAACTTAACTCAATACTCCCTTACATGGCTCCTTAGCCATCTGTCTGACAGAAAATAAGTAATCAAATGGCACCAGGATTATTCTCCATTTCATCCTGTCACCAAAGGAGTCCCACAAGGCTCAGTCCTTGGACCATTCCTCTTTAGTAACTTTATAAATAAACTCCATACTGCGACACAACATGCAAGCATTGTCCAATGCACAGACGATTCAGCATTAATATGTGCAGTCTCAACTCTGAACATTCTGTGGGAATTTACCCACATTTCTTTTACCTCTAGAGAAACCTGTCTAAAAAACACATGCCTTCTCCTTAACCCTAACAAAACAAAATTAATGTTCTTCATTCCAAAACAATATAACAGCCAAAAGCAATCTTTCGTAATTACATCAACAAACAACACTAACACAGAAACAGCTGCACACAGTAGACTCCTAGGAGATATAATTGACAAAAATCTCAGATTTGACTACCATATCCTACAAACCATAAAAAAGGCCAATTGGAAGCTAGGCTCCCTCTGTATAAACAAACAATACCTTATAGAGACAGTATGGCAAACCCACTACTGTCAAGCCTTGAGGTAACTTAAGTGGCTCAAACTAAGCATTGTCCTAAAACATTCACAGTCAGTATCTGCATATAAACTTATTTACTACCCATATATATGTTCCACGTGGTGGTGCAGTGATTAACGTTGTCACCTCACAGCAAGAGGTCTTCCGGTTCGATTCTCGGTTGGAGCGCCTTCTGTGCGGTGTCTGCATGTCCTCCCTGCAATCAAGTAAAGTTTAAAGAAATGCAGGTAGGTGCATGAGTGTGTGTGTGTGTGTGTGTGTGTGTGTGTGTGTGTGTGCACGCGCCTTCTTTGAAGGTTTGGTGCTGGGCTGGCAACTCGACACTGTAAAAATCCACTGCCAATCAATAGCAGATTGGTAATCCGCTGTGGTGACCCCTAACCAGGAAAAGCCGAAAGACTTTAAGACTAAAACATATCCCCCTCAAGGGACTTCTGCTCAGCCAACAAGTTCTTAATAAAAACAACTAAGTCTAATATCTCAGCTAGAAACTTAATTCATTCCTGCTATGTCTCAAACATATGGGACACCATCTCAGAACCCTTCAAACTCATTGACAAACTAGCACACTTTAAAAGCCTGCTCAAACCATATTTGAATAATTCCTGGTCCTGCTCACGCTCAGCACCAGGCTGACTTTCAAATACTTCAGCATTTCCTTCAGTTTCTTACTCCATCCTAACTTACTCTCTTTCCAGTCATACACATTTCTTTCTCTCACATTACCCAAAACTTCTTATGTCCTTTACCACTGTGAATATTGAGTGAGGACAGATGAAGGCTGTCAGCCTAGCCAGATAGAATTTTGGTGATAATTCTGTCATCTGTAAATATTAATGTAAACCACAGGCTTGTTGTCTTAAATGGTAAAAATAGTGTTGCATGTGGAACTGAAAAAGATGTAACAACAGTGTACTCTACTGACCAAGTAAAGCATGTTGTGACCCTTTGATGTAAACATGGTTCCGGCTGGTCTAGATGAAGGAATTCTTGCTATTATTTTAAGGCCAGAGTTAATGGCCAGAATTTGCATGCATAAATATCCTTTATTGCTCTGGTTTCAGCCCAGAGGTGAAGAATGTAAATGTAGATTCTGTTAGTCTGGGTGCCCAGGAAGTGTGAAGAATGATGTAATGTGAACCAGGAATGTGATTTTAAAAACAGAGAGAATCAGAGAGCATTAAGCATTTTTGACTTGACCATCCAACTCAGCACTGCCTTTGCTCTATATGTAAGTTTATCTTCGATTTGTGTTTTTCTCTTAGAAATAGCTAGAAACTAGAAAGATTAGGCTAAGTGTTTTTCTGTCATGTCAGAACTGTACTACTGAATCATTTTAAGTATTTCTCTGTGATCTCTGAACTCTTGACTAGCACTGTGTAGTAAAAAGTATTGTCTTGTGTTTTGACTATTTATTATTAAATATTTTTAAACCCTTTCAACTGTGGCTGTTTTTGTAGAGATAATTTAAGCTCTTTAGAGTACCTGCATGCCTTTGGTCAAATTGTACAAAGCCACTCTAATAGCTTTAGCCCTGGGTTATACTACCAATTGGATAATATTATTGCACAGTAATAATTGGACACCATTTTAAGGGCCTTTGAGTAGCTGATAAATATTAGTGGGTGGTAGCAGCTGGTACTACCGTAAAGTCTGGGAAAAGGGGGCACAGCTGGAGAACCTGTTCCAGCCTTCCCCAGGAGTGTCTGTGTGGTTATATATAAACTCTTCTCAAAGTGTGTGTGTGTGTGTGTGTGTGTGTGTGTGTGTGTGTGTGTGTGTGTGTATGTGTGTGTCAGCTACTTGGGTAGGGACACAAAGCACTGGTTGGACAGAGAGGGTGCTGGAGGTTTTAGCTTGCCCACTAGGCTGAGATCTGGACCCTATAGCTGTGTCAGTGGGAAGTCTTATTGGGGACCTGGAGAGCAAGGGAGTGACCAGCCAAGGACTGACTGTGATCTCTGGGTGCTCTTAAGGGAAATTGCACTTTACTGTGTGTATCTGTTATCCTTTCCTCCTATATGAGATGCCCCTCACTGGTGTTAGTGGTGAGGATTGAGGCTCCTTGATTGCTGGGCCTGCTAGGCAGAAGGCAGGGGCACAAATTGTACCACATTAACATGATGAAACCTTACCATGATAGGGAGGCCCTTGTGCTGAGCATTTGCAGTGGATTGCAGGATGAGTCTGAGGAAGATCTCGGGACTGATCTCCTCAGTGAGGCTTGGGCTGACACCTCAGTGGAAGGGGTAGCAATGCCCCAGCAGCTATCTCCTACCCAGGTTCGAGAAATCCGAGCAGTGTTGCAGGAATTTGGGGACATGTTCACTGAGAAACCAGGGTGTACCCACCTGGGGCAGCACCAGGTGGATACAGGACCCCAAAGGCCTATTAAGCAGGCCCCTTATAGAGTGCCTGAGAGAGTCAAACAGACTCTGAGGGAGGAGGTACAGGAGATGTTGGAACTAGGGATGATTAAAGAGTCCAACAGTCCCTGGGCCTCCCCACTGGTGCTGGTGCCAAAGAAGGATGGCAGCACCAGGTTCTGTGTGGACTACAGAAAATTAAATAGTCACACAGAGTCAGATGCTTACCCTATGCCTAGGACAGATGAGGCCCTAGAGCAGCTGGGTGGGGCTAAGTATCTTAACAACCATTGATCTTACCAGGTGCCCTTGACTCTCAGTGCTAGAGAGAAGTCAGCCTTTGTGACTTCTTTTGGCTTGTATGAGTTCACAAAGATGCCTTTTGGGATGAAGAATGCCCCAGCAACTTTCCAGAGGCTGGTAGATCATATCCTGACAGGGGCAGGAGGGTTTGCCCTTACTTACCTAGATGATATTGCCATCTACAGCCAATCCTGGCCAGAGCACCTTCAGCATGTCCAGGAGGTGCTGGGCAGACTACAGAGGGCAGGGTTGACCATTAACCTGAGCAAATGTCAGGTGCAATGGCAGAGGTCTCCTACCTAGGACATAGAGTGGGGAGTGGTAAGATAAGGCCAGAACCTGCCAAAGTGGAAGCCATTCAGGCATGGCCTGCACCTGTTACTAAAAAGCAGGAGAGGGCATTTTTAGGGACAGCAGGATACTACAGAAAGTTCGTCCCCAGGTCTAGTACCATAGCTGCTCCCCTCACAGACCTGACAAGGAAGAACAGGCCAGATAAGGTAGTGTGGACGCCAGCATGAGAGCAGGCATTCCAGATGCTTAAAGAAGCTTTGGGAGGACCCCCCCCCGTGTTAGCCAGTCTAGATTACAGCAAAGAATTTGTTGTGCAGGTGGATGCTTTGAATCATGGGGTGGGGGCTGTACTTAGCCAGATTTCTTCAGAGGGAGAAGAGCAACCAGTAGTTTATCTCAGTCATGGGCTCCAACCCAGGGAGGAATGCTATGCAGCTGCAGAAAATAAATGTCTAGCCATAGTGTGGGCACTGCAGAAACTTCAGCCTTATCTGTATGGAAGGAAATTCATTGTTATGACAGATCACTACGCCCTAACATGGCTAAACAGAGCCAGCCAGCAAAATGTCAAGTTGCTAAGATGGAGCCTGGGGTTGCAAGTATATGATATGTCCATACAGCACTGCAGTGGGATTACCAATGGCAATGCAGATGGGCTCTCAAGACAGGGAATGGGGTAAGGTATATTCAGATAGACATAACCCTCCCAAGCAGCGTTTCTCAAGGGTCACTTGAAAAACTAGCTTGAGTTCTCCAGGGGAGGAGATATATGAAGATTGGATGAAGATAGATGAAGGCTGCCAGCCTAGCCAGATAGAATTTTGGAGATAATTCTGTCATCTGTAAATATTAATGTAAACCACAGGCTTGTTGTCTTAAATGGTAAAAATAGTGTTACATGTGGTACTGAAAAAAATGTAACAATAGTGCACTCTACTGACAAAGTAAAGCATGTTGTGACCCTTTGATGTAAACATGGCTTCGGCCGGTCTAGATGAAGAATTCTTGATATTGTTTTAAGGCCAGAGTTAATGGCCAGAATTTGCATGCTCTGGTTTCTGCCCAGAGGTAAAGAATGTAAATGTAGTTTCTGTTAGCCTGGGAACCCAGGAAAGTGTGAAGAATGATGTAATGTGAACCAGAAATGTGATTTTAAAAACAGAGAGAATCAGAGAGCATTAAGCATTTTTGTCTTGACCATCCAACTTAGCACTGCCTTTGCTCTATATGTAAGTTTATCTTCAATTTGTGTTTTTCTCTTAGAAATAGCTAGAAACTAGAAAGATTAGACTTAAGTGCTTTTCTGTGATGTCAGAACTGTACTACTGAATTATTTTAAGTATTTCTCTGTGATCTCTGACCTTTTGACTAGCACTGTGAAGTAAAAAGTATTATCTTGTGATGTGACTATTTGTTATTAAATATTTTAAACCCTTTCAACTGTGGCTGTTTTTGTAGAGATAATTTAAGCTCTTTAGAGTACCTGCATGCCTTTGGTAAAATTGTACAAAGCCACCCTGATAGCTTTAGCCCTGGGCTATACTACCAATTGGATAATAATATTGCACAGTAATAATTGGACACCCTTTTGAGGGCTTTTGAGTATCTGATAAATATTAGTGGGTGGTGGCAGATGGTACGGTACTACCGTATAGTCTGGGAAAAGGGGGCACAGCTGGAGAAACTGTGCCAGCCTTCCCCAGGAGTATGTGTGTGGTTATATAAACTCTTCTCAGTGTGTGTGTGTGTGTGTGTGTGTGTGTGTGTGTGTGTGTGTGTGTGTGTGTGTGTGTGTGTGAGAGCTACTTGGGCAGGGACATGAAGCACTGGATGGACAGAGAGGGTGCTGGAGGTTTTAGCTTGCCCACTAGGCTGAGATCTGGACCATATAGCTGTGCCAGTGGAGAGTCTTATTGGGGACATGGAGAGCAAGGGAGCAACCAGCCCCGGACTGACTGTGATCTCTGTGTGCTCTTAAGGGAAATTGCACTTTACTGTGTGTATCTGTTATCCTTTCCTCCTATATGAGAAGCCCCTCATTGGTGTTAGTGGTGAGGATCGAGGCTCCTTGATTGCTGGGCCAGGGCATGGGCGTCACAACCACACTCTAAACACTAGCTATAATCTCAAAATGTCTATACTTCCTTGTAGTGCTTACCTAGATAAACGTTATGCTATAAAAGTTAATCCCCAGAATTCATGAAACTTGCGCCAGGCGCACGCATAGCGTAGGCGTTACAATGCCAAATATGGCCGCCGAGCGATTCAGGTACGATCCAATCCCACGTGCACTACCGGCATGTGCCGGATCTGCGCCGCCCCTGGCATAGGTATGCTAAACACCCCATGTGCGGTGTTGCACCATGCAAATGAAGGCATATAGCGATCCACGAAGTGGCGCAGGCGTAGCATAAGGCCACGGCAATGTAAACCAAAAAAAACGGTTTACATTTTCCCAAACATAACATAGGAGTAACAGAAGGATGTCAGCGTCAGGTATCACACTGTTGCCATATGCCAATGGCGAAATACACAGAGAATGTCAAAAGAAAACATGCACATGTAAATAATAACATAAATGGTATGTCCACAGAAACTCACAGCAGAACCCCAGGACATGTTTGCGGAAGGTGCAAAACAATGAAATAATATGACAATGTTATAAAACAGCAGCGTAATACACATCAGCTTCACAGCCACAATACACCATGATATGCATGGAAAGCCACAACCACGGTGCAAGGGTTGCCAAGGACTCGCGGCAGTGTTCGGCGTGGTAACTATGAATTAGTAGTCAATGCCATGCAAATGAGGCAGATAATACTGAATTGCAAAACCCCTGCCGGCGTAAGGCTGTACCAAACGGCGCAGCGGTAATACACCGAGGAGTGGCTCAGAGGGAATACATGTCACCTGCAGAGGGGTGTGCCACTGTAGGAGGAAGCACATTGGAGCTCAGCAAACCTGGGCTGTACATTGCACATCACAGCTGCAGGACCGGTGTGTGGGGAAATAGTTGAGCTGAGAGCACACAATGCGCGCAGAGGTGCATGTGCACGAGGATGACTATGTTCCCTTAACCCAGTCATGTGACGCTCGCCCCGCAAATAATATCGGAAACAGGAAGGTGATGTTGAGAATATGAGGAAATGCGGAAGCAGTGTAATTGGAGTAGTAATGAGCAATCAACACTAATCAACCCACGAAGGCCAATTGGTGACAGCTGACAACTCTGCATGCAGAAACCTGCAAACGGGATAGGGGAGGCATATGAATGCAAAGAAAGTAGGAGAGGTAGCAGATTGCAAAGAGTGAAGACCTGACACAGCAGAGCCAAGCAGACAGGCAGCACAACGGCGGCGGCACACAAAACGCACGATATGCCATGTCCCAGAAACTACACATGACAGGGCTCTGCAGGATGCATGCCAGGAAATAGTAGGTGCAACGTGCAGAAATAGTAAGGGAAGGTTGAAAGGTAATCCATTGCAGGCAAGAGTAATGCAACACCAAAGGCAACTGCGTTGCAGTGCCAACTGTAAAACACGGAAGATAATCCCCAGATACGGCCGCACAGACACACCCTATGACATCACCGGATGTACAGCACAACAGTATAAAGTGTGAATGCACACAACACACAGCCGTGTATTCCCAAACGCCGCACCATAGGTGTAAACACACGGGGAACTTTTAAAATGTACATGTTGGGTGCTGCCGTGGCCGTGATCCATCAGCATGTGTTAGAGACAGACAGTATTGTGGAGGAGGGTGCCGACAACTACCGTAGGCCTCAGAGGAGAAGGAGAGTGTTCAGACCAAGGGTAACCTACTAGGGGCTACAAGACCTGGAGATAGTAGAGCGTTACAGGGTGGATAGGGACACGTTACAGCAAATAGTGGAGCTGTGCCGGCCACGCCTGAGAACAAGAAACAACAGAGGGGAGCCCATCCCAGTGGACACAAAGGTATGTGTAAGCTTGCAAATACTGGCCACAGGTACCTTTCAAAGGCCAACTGGGGATATAATGGGCATCTCACAGGCATCAGCATCCAGGGTACTACACCAGTTTCTGGATGCCATGTTACCACATGCCAATGAGCATATATACTTCCCCAGATCTCAGGAGGAGTTGGCTAGCAATATGCGCCACTTCCACCGTGTGGCACAATACCCGGAGGTACTGGGTGTGATAGACTGTACGCACATACAAATCAAGTCACCACCTGGGGAGCAGGGTAGACGCTACATAAACCGCAAGGGATTCCCCTCCATCAATTGCCAGGTCATGTGCAATGCGCAGGGCATTATCATGGATGTGTGTTCTGGCAGCCCTGGAAGCTACCACGACTCCCATATCTGGCATGCCTCACAGCTGTACCAGGTATTCGCCAGGGAGGACATCCCACAAGGCCACTTTGTGGGGGATGCTGGCTATGCACTGGAGCCGTGGATGATGACTCCCATCAGAAATGCACACACACACATGCAAGAACGCCATAATGAGGCACACGCACAAACTAGAATAATCATAGAGCGTGTGTTTGGGATGCTGAAATCATGGTTCCGGTGCTTGGATACATCCGGTGGAGCCCTGCAGTACTCTCCAGGCACATGTGCCCACATATTCATAGTATGTGCCATGCTACATAATATGATCCTGCGGAAGCAGCTGCTGCAGGGACATAATGGTGAAGGGCCACAAAGCCCACCACAACTGCCAAGGCCAGTCCAGGCACAGAGGGTTCAGGACCATGAACACACTGTGCCAGCCCCAGTAGGCAGACGGAGGCATACCCAATATGCCTATGCCCTGGCAAAGAGGGAACGTATAGCACATACTCTGACAGCGTAGGCCCCATGGACTGACACCTCCTACCTGCACACACAGTGAAATGGACGGCACACAAACATGACCACCCGTAAAGTGTACCGTATGGGTGGCCCCATGTGTGACTCCAACATAGGCAACCGCGAAACACTGTACACCCAACAGCCAGTGGAGCATGGAACGCCAACACCTGAACCGTACGTGGGTCCTACAGCAGACGGCGTTGCTGTATGCTGCCACGTCACGCAAGGTGTATACATATAAACATGTATATATGTGCATATACATATATGTAGATAGATATAATTACATATATAGAAATATATGTACACATATACATATAAGTACTACAGTTAAGACAGGGAATCAGAGGGATGTAAGGTGACAGAGATGTAACACGCGATATCTGTACATAGTATACATAGTGAAACGACAACCTGAGCATCCGGGAGGTTTAACAGAAGAGGATACCGCCAACCATGGAAAGGGCAACATACCGAAATGCATAACCGCGAGTCGGAATGATCGCCAGGCCACAGTACAGTAACAGTACATGCGCGGGTAATAGTATGATGATATGAGGGGGGAGGTAGACACCGCCGCCGGTGACGCGGCCCATGCAGGTACTGTGTGCAACCGTCCCCGTGAGTGCCGTAGTATGTGTATGTGTGCAGTGAGGGTGCCGTGTGTCGCTAAAGCGAGTGTAATGTGTGTCTCTGTAATATGTGTATGTTGGTGCCATGTTAGAGGCAGAGTGGAATAATATGTGTAGGCATACGGTACATTAGCCACAGGCATATGTACACCAGTAGTCCCAAAGTAGTAGTGAGAGCCCCACCCTGGCTAGGCGTGTGGCGACGTGAACGATACAAAGTGACAATGTCCCAGATTGTAGCACAGGAATATACCCCACAGGAAATGGAAAGGACGTATGTACTAATCATGCTCATATGCATGACACCAATATGCTAATTGCAAAACGATACGTCGGCAAAGTCACACAGCAATAGGTATGTACCGCGGAAATACGTATGTGCTACCTCAGTACTGACCGTGGCCACGTATCGGCCCGTAACCACCGCTGTGTGTTCTACAAGTGTCAAACAAGCAATCCCCACCTGAATAGGTGGCAACCACTGGCAAACAGGCCATCCCAAGAACAGGACCACAATGACTGTAAATATCTGGGACAGAATGACAAGGGATAGTCGTCACGTACAAACAACCGCTGATATACCACAGATGTGACGGAGGAATACATGCATGAAGCACACATGCAGGCGATACCAACACCACATGACAACAACACAACCTACACTCCCAGACCAACAGACAATTAACTGTCAACTCCCCAGGCAGGGATGGAGCACACAGACAACCATACCGTATGTAGAGATGCAAGGCCCACAACCCGTATCCGTCACCTACAACCTCCGATATCCCCCATCATACATATTAAAGGGATACAAGCCGTAATAGCAGCACAAACATACAGGCAGTCAATGACATCTGCATAACCGCAACATCTCGCGTGGGAAACACAATCAAAAGCGGATGCATACTTGCATGCGTTGTTTAAAGGAATACAACAGCCATGTTACACATCCAAATGCAAAACGCCATCAACAGACGTCGTCAGGACAGGGACACCCACATGTCGAACCAAATACTATACCCAACACACACAATCCACGGCTAACACCACTGCGAAATGTACCTGTCGCCACACATAGCGGCTGCAGTTACACATAACATAACACAATACAGACCATCTCCACGAAGGTAGGGCAAATAGCCAACGCCCAGGTGAGGAATCCAACCATACCCCAGTTACGACGCGTAATGTCCGAATGGAGTAGATGCACAGGTGATATGCGCACAATTACACACTGAGGAACATCAATTGGTGGGATGAGCCCACATGTTGCAGGTATCGACGGATATAAGGATGACTCCCAGGATATTCAAACCGTATGCTCATACCGAACCAGCAGTGTACAACCGAAAGAGTAATAAATAGGAAAACCGATACACGGAACGAAACACGGAACGAAACACCGAGAAGGTATGTAGAACACACGATATGTATGGGTGTGTAACGCATGATGTGTATGACGAAACTGTACTGTATGGGAATGTTGTTTGTAAGTAATGACACTTGTCCATAATGCAGAGAGTGGTGAAAGGTGGTTTTGTAGTGCTATCCTGCTGAGCATACCAACGACTGTGGACACCGTGTGCACAGCAGTGGGACATCATGTACACAGCTGAGACATCACATGTGGGCTGCCACAGGGGGGCATTAGAGAGAACAATGCCAGACCACACGCCGATGCTGGCAGTGGATGTCCAACAAGGAAGTGCCATAGCAGGGGATAGGACATGTATGTATACTGTCACAGCACACATGTGTATGGGCATATACCGTCGATGTCATACGTAATGTGCGCCCGACGTGCACGTATGCCTTGCAGTAGGGGATACTATGTCAACTATGTGTAATGTAAAGCTGTCATGGTGGATATGACAGATATTATACACAGTATCACAGGCATATCATGCATAATGGAGGTATTGCCTATTGGTATGTACAATAACAGGATACATATGGCCTGTAGGTATGGGACAGAGTAGTAGCATCATAGCCATCCAAAATGGAAGGTACACCAAGTAACCATGCCCAAACGATCTGTAGCAGGTGCATTGTGGGCAACAATGAAGTCTTGCAGGTCCATGTGTAAACACGTGCAGTGTACACAGTAGTGTCACCTCCCCATGGTAGTGTCCTGTGAACAGCAGAGGCAGGTGTCAACTGCATGTCTACACAGTACTGCTGCTGTGGTGGTACCATGACTACGTGTCACTCAAAAAGCAAGGGAGCTATCACATGAACAGTGCCACTGTGTGTCCCTGTGGGATGTGCACAGGACCTATGTTCCACAGCATGGTGTGTGTTGTGGCTGTGGAAGTAACACAGAAGCCCAGCCCATGCAGTGTGGCATGAGTGCACATATCCATGAGCAGTCCGTTCACACTGCCCACCGCAATTGTCATGTATGAGGAGTATATGCATCAGTAATGTGGAGGACATGGTCCGTGTCAGAGCAGAAGACACCCCTGTGTATGTGGTATGCAGATGTGTACAGATGTGTTTTCCATCTGTCAGCCACATATGTAAACCGTCCGAGCCTGGTACACATCATGGCATGACAATGCTGTGCCATGTAAAGTTGTAGCCGTTGTGGAAGGTACACCATAAATGTGGTATTGTACCCTTGACCATGTGTAGATGTGTGTATGCCACAGGAACAATGGCTACCTATGTACCAGCATCACACACAGTACAGATAGGTGTGGCCCTGCAGAAGTGTATCCATGCCACAGTGGAATACGGTAACCACAGGACCGTGTGGGGCATATGTGTGTACAGCAACCATGTACAATGTGATATGTATGTACGGGGCCAGTATCCATGTGATAGTCAGTGGGTGAATGTTGCTATGCAAAGGTGATGTGCATGCACCATGTGTCATGCATCCTGATGCCATGACACCCACATGTCACGGGTGTCATCGGTATGAGCTGGTGGAGCTATAATGGTGCCAGGTATGTAGGTGTGGGATATCTAGGCATGGACAGTACTCTGTGACAGCATGTTGTGTATGTAAGCAAATAGTGAACATGAGGGGCCCCATGACTGAGGACTGTGTAATGCCATATGTACCTGACATGTAGTAGGTACTATGATATGCTTGCACCACTGTGTGTCCTGTCCAGGAGTCATATAGCCTAACATCCTGAGACACAGGATATGATGTGCAGGTGGATGTGTACGTTGCCAATACCAGAATGTGGAATGGTGCTGAAGGGCAATGTGAGGACAACATCTGATGTGTTGGCCTCTGTACCACCCCAACCGCCCATGCAATGGTGTGACAGGTGGCCAGCATGTGTATGTGGCATGCTGTGGCACACACAAGCCCAACAAGGGTTCCAGGAAAGGCATGGAGGCCATCAATGTGTGCGTGAAGCACGTTCATGAGGATGTGCCCCAGTGCCATTCAGAACGGTCCAGTCATGGGTGTATGAATGCAGTCCCACACGTGCAATGCAGTGCCACCCATGGGTAGTGCGAGAGATGCGGCTGTGTGGTGGTCAAGGTACGCAATGTCCGACAACAGGCTAGCAGTGAATATAGTGGGCTGGTGCGGAGACACATACCAAACAGGTTGGTGGGACATAACAGCTAGGGACATCGGAAGGTGACATCGGGCCAGTGTCCCAGGACATAACGTGTGCATGTCAGTACCATGTATGTGTCCACAGGGACACTACGATGTCCATGTATGGATTGCGACACTGTAGTGACTGAGAGTGTGTATTGTTGGTAAGTACACCATCGCCTGGCACATTGCCAACATTATCTCGGTCTGCAATGCCTGGGTGACTATTGTATGTGACATTGAATGTGGATGTAGCCAAACAACACAGACATACCACCACACTGCCTGAGGCCCCACACTGCAATGTGCGGCAGTCATGTGTAGGTAGCTAGCCTTGGAGCATGTGATGGACCTCGAGGACCCACCATGGCTGACAAGTGATGCACCCCACACATGTGAATATACACCACCGTGCAACAGCCTGCACATGTGCCCATACATCAGATGTGCATGGAACATGACCACCACCGTGGGCGTCTGTGAAAAGATCAGTACCGCCATGTCTCTGTGTGGAATAGCATGGTCCCTACCATTGTGTACATGCTACGGAAGTGCACTGTGGTATGTGTCAGCATATGTATGTACACCGTCCATCTGTCGGGTGTCATGCCATTAACAACTGCTGTCAGCAGACGCCAGTAGTACTGGCTGTAGTACACATGTTCCGTATGCTGCGATGGGTGTGTTTCCAGGGTGTGGCTAGCAGGGCGTGAAGCATATGTGTTCATCCACCAAAGGGGATAACCCCAGGTGCAACACACCAGACACATGGAGGTATTGTGCATGCTGAGGGTAGTGTAGGTATGGTATGTGTTGTGTAATGTGTCAACCAGCTGGGTGGAGTGCATGCCTCAAGCATGTGTAGGTACATGGGTGTCCATTCTATGGAAGTGTGGGTTGCTGTCAGCACATGGCAGTATCAGCTGTCTGAGGCCCAATGTACAGTATAACAACACAGACAGCATGTAACCTGTGGTGTACAATGTCAACTCTGTTGCGTGTTACAAAGTGTCTAGCGGTCACAAACATGGGTATCTGCACATTGAGCACCTATGATGCATTGTGTTCAGCAACTATCCAGGATGTGTGCAAAACACTGTGTGATGTGGGATCCCCTCACCTGTGGGTGTTGCATTCCAGGTATGTGCCTGGGAGGTACGATCCGTGTACAATCTGTACTGCAGGTGTGCGCAGAGCATGGAGGCAGGTCCCAGTCGCTGCAGATAAATGTGAGTGGTGCACTAGTGTGTGTGCCTTGCTTGTTTGCAGCACAGTGGAAGATGCAAGCATTGTCCCACATGACCCCATGTCGTGCCTGCCTGTTACAGCCCTGCTGGAGACAGTTATGTGACACCGCCACAGAGGCAGTATAGCATGTGAAGATGTACATGTGTGCTCCACACCCCAGGCAGATGGCCGCAGGTCATGTGTGCCACAGCAGTGTGGTCAACCAGGACTGTCATAGCGGTCAGATACCACATGCCTGTATAAGTACAGTATGAGCATAGGCAACAGTTGCAGTGACACAGTAGGTCAATGTACAGTGTCCCTGTGTTCAGACCACTGCCTACTGTACACTTGGCTAGACACACACCCAGAGGGTGAATACACCGGTGAGCCATCACATGTCCCAGTACACGTAGCCTGTGTAATGCCATCACAGGGTGGTCACAATAACACGTTGTATGAGAGATATGTTGTACCAGGTGATGTGTCATGTGTGCATATGTTGAGTTGCACAGCTGTTCACACGTCCGCAACATATCAGTGCATGATGCCTAGTGTAACATGATGTGTGGAACTGCACTGTGATCCACAACAGGGTCATCCAAGACAGGTGTGTTGTGAATGGTGTAACCCATGGTTCCGCGGGATATACACTGGTGCTGTTGGCTGCCATGCTGGGGGCCACCAGTGGTGCCTACAGTGGTCATACAGACATACTGCACACATTGTTCTGGCAGGAATGTCCATTGTTGTAGATGATGTGTTACTACATGAAGGTAGGTGTGTGTTGTGATGTGACCATCCAGATGTGACCATCAGGTGCAGTCATGGTTGTCGACAGCATCACACCCATCCACAGCTGTCAGCACCCTGTCCCCAGAATGGGTGTCAGCCGCCTGTGTGTGACTTATATGCAGATGGCGGAACACCTACTACTGGCTGGCTAACAGTGTCATCTAGGAAGGCTATGTGATGGCTGGAATACGCCGTTCTAATGTATAATGATGGTATCCCAATGAAGTACATGGAATCACATATAGTAAGCCATGGCTGGCATGTAAACCATGTACAACAATGACTGTGTGACAGACACAAACTATGCGGAGCCATGTTGAACATGCACCCATGAGAACACCAAATGAGGTATGTTGCACGTATCGATGTACAACTGTCAGCTATGGGCACAGCATGGATGCAGACGCACATCCCCCACAGGCAGTACCACTCCATGTAGGTAGGGGGGCATTGCACGAGTACATGTGACAGTTTCTGTACCGCCACATGTACTGCATATCCGTCATATAGGAGTAGCAGTGATACGTGACTGTTGGACATGCCTGTACATATGACCATGTCCCACAGGATATGTGTTACATTTGTACAACACCTGTTGTACCGTCATCAAGCTGTGAAGTGTATGGCTGCCAGTGTACCTGTGGGACATGTTGTGCAATGGGTGCAAAGGTACGCAGTAGCGCATTGCATGCCCACATGTCCCACACAGGTGCATAGCCTGAACATACAATACAAAGAGGGTGTTGGATCATAGCAACCCACAAGAGGAGATGGGTACGGGTGGCAACCCACTACCACCTATCCGGGTAAGGTGTGCATGTCCATGACATATTAGCACCTGAGATGTTAGCAGTACAGCTGTACAGGGCGGCATGCATATTCGATCACTAATACCCCTGCGTGTTCCACCACTAGCCTGTTGACAGACAGACACCAACACAATGTGCAGCATTGACATGTGCACAGCACATCACCGCTGGCTACAGTAGAACAGGTTTACCGTGTAGACACGTGCACAGAACATCTGCGCCAGCCACAGTCAAACACAGTATGTGTTGAACCCCACCATCATTGTAGCCCATGCCACAGACAGATGTTCATGCATCTGTGTATGTACGGCTGGGAATGTCCCTGGCCTAGCAGTATAGCTGTGTCAGTGTTGCGAACAACATACTGAATGGGCTGGGTGTGTGCAGTGTGCATCATACGTGTATGGTCTGATGGATGATACCATCAGTGCCCCCGCTATGTGAACATCCCTGTCCCCATAAATGGATACCTATACTGTGCCCAACACCATGGTCCCTGTGGGAGGGATGGTGCTGTGTGGTGCACCTGCTGACATGGCGGTGGCAGCAGGCACTGGATGTAGACATATGTGGTACCCATGTCAGGCCAGGGTACCATCCATGTGCACAGGATATCATTGTGTGGGCACATACAGCACTGTGTTGAACAATATCACAGCACATAGCACCTGTCAGGGGTAATGTGTATGCATGGATGTGCGATACCAGCATGCACCATACACACTCCCACTAAGCAGCATGCTGCCTACCTTGCAGAAGGCCATTGTCCACACCATGATGATAGACATGCGTAATGTCCATATACACATAGCAATGACATATGGAATGGACAGCCACCCTCCCAATACCAGTACCCCCCAGGTGGGACACATCCCTGTGCCATGTATGTGACATACCCTGCCATACCATGCGGCCCTGTCCAGCAAGGCTGCACGTGCCATCACAGTCATACATGTTGCGATGGCCAAATGGCACTTGCACTATCAACCGTCCAGAGCAGTAATGTGAGCACTGATGCACCTTGTGGTGTCACAGGTGCTGTGTGTTGCTGTACAATGTGCGTGCACATGCTATGTATGACCATCCCTGCTAATGTCATATGATTACACAATGTCCCATGTGTATCACATGTGCAATACAGGTGAGCCGTGGCAGGTTGTCCAACACCTGTACAGTGCTGTGTAGATGTACATGGCACAACACATGCATGTACAGGTGTCCACGTGTATGTGTGCAGTGCCACCGCTGCGTCCATAATGGTTGCGTCTGTGATGCCTAGCGACATATACACAGCATCCAGGTGAACAGTAGAACTGTGTGCACATCGGGACACGTGCCAACTGGTATGAACACAGGTGCAGGCAGGTACACATGTCCACAGCAGGTTACCATCAACATGGTATGTGTACAGTGTGATGAGTTGACACACAGATATGATATGATACCCGCTGCTTAACGGTGTGACAGCAACATGTCAGCGGGGCCCCAAAATGGGGGGGGCCCCCCCCCAGGGGGGGGGGGGGGCCAGGGGGGGGGGGGCCCCGGGGGGAACAAAAAGGGGGGGCCCGGGCCCCCTTTTAAATTTTGGGGAATTCCCCCCTTTTGCCCCAAAAAACCCCAAAAAAAGGGGGTTTTTTAAGGGTTTCCCCCCCCAAAAAAAAAAAAAAAAATTTTTTAAAAGGGGGGGCCCCCCCCCTTAAAAAAAAGGGGGGGCCCCCGGGGGGAAAAAAAACCCCCCCCCCCCCCCAAAAGGGGGCCCCTTTTTAAAAAAGGGGGGGAAAAAAAACCCCCCCTTTCCCAACCCCAAAAAAACCCAGGGGGGGGCACGGGTTTTTTTGGGGGAAAGGGAAGGGGGGGGGCCCCCCCAAGGTTTGGGGGTTTTTTTTTTCCCCCCAAAAAATTTTTTAATTTTTAAAAAAAAGGGTTTGGGGTGGGGGGGGGAAAAAAAAGGGGGTTTTAATTTTGGGGCCCCCCGGGGTTTTCCCCAACCACCCTTTTCCAAATGGGGGGGGAAAAAAAGGCCCCCCAAAAAAACGGGGGGGCCCCCCCAAAAAAAAAAAGGGGGGGGGCCCAAAAATTTTTTTTTTAAAAAAAAATTGTTGGGGGCCCCTGGGGGAAAAAGGGGGGTTTTTTGGAAAAATTTTTCCCAACCCCCCAAAAAAAAGGGGCCCCCCCCAAATTTTCCCCCCCCCCCCAAAAAAAGGGGGAAAATTTTTCCCCAAAAAAAAACCCCCCCTTTAAAAACCTTTTTTGGGGGGCGGGGGGGGGGAAAAAGCCCGGGGGGCCCCGGGGTGGGGGGGGCCCCCCGGTTTGGGGCCCCCAAAAAGGGGGGGCCCCCCAAAACGGGGAAAAAAGGGGGAAAAAAAAACCCCCCCCCCCCAAACCCCCCCAAAAAGGGGGGGCCCCGGAAAAATTGGGGAAACCCGGGGGGGGGGGCCCCCCCCCGGGGGGTTTCCCCCACAGGGGTTTCCCTTTTTTTTGGGGGGGTTGAAAAAAACCCCCCAAAAACCCAAAATTTTAAAAAAACCCCCCAAAAGGGGGTTTTTTGGGAAAGGGGAAAACATGCTATCACACAGGTACATGATGTGACATGCACAGTGCTTACTGTGGCTACAGTCATGGATAATGTTTATACTGTTGTGTCCCCTATACAGGTACCCTGGCGGTGTACAGCCATGGGTCCCCAGGTGAGACTTTTTTAGTAACAGGCATGTTACAGTGTATAGATATTCCCCTGGGGATGACATGCACACCTGGGTTCTGCCCAGTCACGGTATACAGGTTGCACCCACACACACATGCCACCCATGTACAGTAGATCAACCATTAGTATACACCGGGATGAAACCACAGTACCTGTGGGGTGATATGTGCAGTCAGCTATGCATACAATGGTGGAGGTGTTCTACAATGGATGCATTGGGAGTATGCATTGGAAAAGCCATTTGTAGCACACAGTACCACATAGTGAGCTGTGATCTGGCCAGCACACAGGTGTTACCAATGTGACATATGCCCCTGCATTGTGTGCACAGTGACATGGCACATGACATGTCCCAGCCCTGGTGTTCTGTCTGCAATATTGTCACACCATGACATGACCTACCCGACATAGCAAACATCCACACTGTTGTCTGCATAGCCCCTGGATTGTGACACCTCCATGGGTGTATGTCACATGGGCCACCACAGGGATGGGGAAAGATGCCCATCACACACAATTGTCCATGACCCAGTCAAACATGGCCATGGGTGATACCCCAAAGGGATGTTGCCCCCATTCCCGGAGTGGATAGACACCATTGCACATTGTCCACACATAGTGCGATCATAGCTGTAGTGGACCACCTGTACATTTGATGTAAAACCAGACAACCGGAATGCCTGTCTGCAGCCACCAGAGGTGCCACCAATGTCAATATGTGCTGTGGAACAGCATGACTGTGTTGCAGACATGGCAATGCAATGGGCCCCTGTTATGCATCGCACAGAAACATACCTGTGTCCTGCTGCCATGCAGTGGCACAGTGCCGTACTCCCCCTTTAAACTATAAGGGTCACACCAACCACACCCGCACAGACATATTTTTTTACACATGCATTCTATCTGTAGCCTTTTACACATAACACTGCACTGTGACGCCCAGTATGATGTGGTGCATTTGGGGGGACACCATTGTCACATGTCCACATGTTATTTCTGGGGAGTACATGTCAAAGTGACGCCAGCCATGTGTACTGTTAACCTGCCTGTGGCCACACGGGGATCACGGTGATGCATGCAAACTACCATGAATTTTGTACTGCATGCCTACTGAAATGACACCTGCTTGATGTAGTGTGCACCCCAGGGCAGTATGCATACTACCACTATTAATGTCTGGCCTGCATTCACTGAGCTGTGGTGTGGGGAAAGCTGCATGCCATCTGCAATACACATGATGTGTTGGGGTGTCGCGTGTGTGTCCCGCATGGGGTGGGGTCTGCGGGGTGTGTGTCTGTGTGTGCCTGTGTGTGTGTGTCTGCGGTGTGTGTGTGTGTCTGCGATGTGTTCGCGTGTGTACGTATCTGTGTTTTTGTATTCACAGGTGCAGTGGGCGCGTTTCTCCTGCGTCTATATCTGATGCCAGTGTCCCTAACAGATATCAGAAGCGGTGATGACTATATGCATGAGGCAGGCAGGGTTGTCAGGGCAGAAGTTGTGCCGGTTACCATCCAATTTATGTCCCTTCATCTCCGCACACGTCTTACGCCGAAGCACATACCACATCGCCGCCTATAGAGGAAGGACAGTCACGGTCATTGGCATTGGATAGGAATGTAGGCTACAGAAGGTGGGTACACACCATGTCGCCAGTGTAATGACTGGTGATGTGCCACACAGGCATGTGGCTGAAAGGCTCGAGGAGTGACCTCTGGCAGACATGCACCTGCTGTACAGCAGGCAGCTGATATCACCAGAGACGAGATGTTCCAGACTGTAATGGCGTACAGGCACGCATGAATGGCAGAACCGTGCTGCAGAGGCTGCAGAGGGCCGCAACTGCTCCCTAAATGAGAATATCCAGTCATTGGTGAATGCCCACAGCAGATTACACGTACTGAGCAGGGCGATTAGGGTGAGATGGTTGGAATCCTCAAATCGAGGCATGTCAATCATGAGCGTGAGCTGTTCAAAGGAACACCTGCAGGTGAGCGTAGACACGCATGAAAAAATAGCAACACCACCTAGTGTAGGTCAACATGTACGTGCTACCTCGCGCCCACCACCACAGTGCCGGTGCGCAGCAGCAGTGCAGCTGGATGCTACACCAACCACACCAGGACACAGCAGGCCGCGGACGGCCCTGGCCAGTCTCATGCGACACGGTTCCAGCGACATGTCAACATCGGGAGAGCGGCTACCCATACCTCTACCTGCAGTGCCTGTGGGGCGACCCCAGGCAGGTTATCGGTCACGGGTCAGCAGACGGACACACAGTGAGCTGTGCCAACCCACCGTACAGTCTGGGGCCGCTAAGCATACTCCCGTAGGCATCAGCAGAGCGGCTGAACTGTGCACACATACCCACAATGCAGACACAACTGTAGGGCTCCACCACATCCACATGCATTCTGCACAGTCATGCCCAGTAAATGCACCGCCCTCACACACACATGATGTCATCCATTGGTACAGCATATGCCCCTGGCAATATATCACCCTGTATGATGAAGCCTCCACAGATCACGTCTTTCCACACCACTGTGCACAGTTATGCAAATATATTCTGATGCACAGGTGGACAAGATAGTGAGAGGTGCATGGATACCTGTACGATAGTGTGTGATGGTATGTTGCAGTGGTTGTACATGCGACAGGTGCGAGTGTACGTGGGTTGTAGTCATCATGCAGCAGACATACCATGTAGTAGTGCAGCATACATTGAGCTGTGTACACAGTATGTGTGACGTTACATGTGTATACCGCCATGTTGGTTCTATAACCTGTATGCCTCTGAGATGGTGTACTTGTGTGTGCCTACTGGGAGCACTGTTATCAGTCTCACGTGTAGCTGTGGGTTACCCACAGGCACATCTGGCAACATCAGCATACCACAGGTACTCACAACCCGGCCTGGACACCTACATAGGCACATAGGTGCATAGGCATATACCAGGCTATGTGCCCTATGGCATGTGTGTTTAGCTAGAGAGGTAAAGCCACCACCCTTGTGGATGAGGATACTATATCCATTGGTTTGTTGTCCTCTGTCCAGAAAGTGACACAGGAGATGATGCCTGGGGTATACCTACGATCTCACACATCCACATGTCAGGATTACCTTGGACAGAGTCATGAGGGCTCTGCTTCACAAGGGCTGGGAATCTGTTCCATGGTGCAGGGAATCTCATGATGAATCTGTCCTCCAGCACGCCCTATTTATGTCCGTGTTGAGGTTTCTCTTGCCGCTGCCTCGTGCCCGTGGGTTGCTTGATCCTAGGAGGTGAACATGTCCACACACCCAGGCACGGACATGGCCGTGTGTCAGGTACAGATCACCCTCGGAGCAGACGGTATGAGAAGGTATACAGCCGGAGTCCCCAGTCGGGCAGCGTAGACATATGTTTCAGCACCTTATCCCTGTGTTGTGGAATGTTTGAGGTCCTTCCAGTGCTGCAGATGTCAGGTTAGGTACACCCAAATGTGGCGTTGCACCCAATCACTGGTCTGACGCGTGAAGAGTACAGTGCAATGACCTCCCGATGTGGATGTGAACCTTCATGACCAGGTGGGCACAGGAATATCTTCCCAACCATACTGGCAATGGGAGTGTCAAGAGTGTTACCACAGGTTTGGTACCCATGTCCCTGATCACGCCCACCATGTTTAATGGATTACCACTTATGTGGTAGTTCGGGTGAACATGTCTTTCCCAAAGGTAGGCTCCATACCCCGGCATGGTGCTTCAGGCCATGGCCTGGCACCAGTTATCCATTTCTAAGGGAGACCCTGTGTGATGTTCGTGTTCGATGGGTGTTGAGTATGGTGGCCGGGTTTGCAGTCATTCGCATACTTTGTCTGCCACAATCCTATGTTTGCATGCATGTCGGAAAGTTGAATGCCGAACTGAGTCAGGACTGAGCCCTGTGGGCTACCACCAAACAGAATACTGCTAACCCTGTGGTTTTGACTCATCCGTTACAAACTCCATCGTGGTGATATATATGTCTCTAAGACCACGCTGGTGAGCCTTCTATGATGCCCGCCAGAGAGTGTGTCTCAACGCCACGCCAGGTCAATGGTAGTCTGTGTAACCAACGCACTTCATCAGCCGGCCTTAGTGTGACCTCTCTCCAAACAGGTCGACTAGGTTCAGGAGGCAGGATCTGCCCTACCCGTTTTCGGCGGGTATGTTCCAGTATTTGCTGTCTCAATGTCTTTATTTATGGCCCATTATGGACCTCCATAGCTTTGCAGACAAGCTATCAAGTTTATAGGCAGGGATGTATAGAGTCCATAGGACCATTGCTTGGTGGAGTGGGGACCACAGTTGTCAGACACATCCATCGTGGTATGGCCTGTAAGGCCAAGATTAAACAGCAGCCTTATGTGCGGGTGAGGCCTCATTGAGGTTGTGGGAAGCACATGGCCGGGGACACCATCTGGTCCCATTGATGCTGTGTTCACTGCTTAGATATCAGCTTCCTCACCCGCATTCGAGATGTTTGGGAGGCTAGACTCTGTGGATAGGATATGTCCCCTTGGGGGGTAGATGTATGCACGGAACTCCGTCTGCCAGTTTGTTACAATGTCTGTGGGTTCAGTGATCATTGTAGCATTCTGACTAATTCTGAGCATAACTGCAAGTTTCCACCCACAGTTCCTACCATAGCTAAGGAAGGCCTGGTGGTTGTCTTATGTCTCGGTAAGTCCAGTCCCAGGCGGCCTTGATTGAAGGAGGATCGATGTTAACGCCAGTATTAATCAGTGAAAGCCTTCCTGGTAGTGATATTGCCTGTCATGTAGTAGCTTTCACCTCTTGTTGTAATGGTTTTGTTAATGGTTGGGGTCCACCAGACCATGCTCGCCTTTTGGTGACAAGGTCCTGATGTTATCAGGATCGCTTTTGATCCAGACATTCCTGGGGGTGCTCAGAAGGCATTTGTAAGGGTTTCAGCAGCGCAATGTTGTGTTTACCACCGGCGAGGCTCGTGGCACTCACACCAGTCGATGATGTGTGGGGGTTCATGGAGAGGTCTTCACCGTGGTCTCTCGCCGGGTGTTGGGTGCAGGATGCGATTCCAGTGAGTTCACTATATGGTCTTGACCTCACCGCTGAGGGATGTACATCCCGTGTGGAGCAGCGTCGCCCCATGTGTGATGATCAGGACTAGTATAGTTCTCCCTGTGGGTATGGTGCATGGTTATTCCACAGCACGGGTGTATGAACACCTGAACCTTGTGTAGGGTGCGGGGGTCCTGCATGTTCCGGGTCTATGGCGGTGGTTGATGTCACCCAACATGATGGTGTTGTGAGACATTCATACTCCCAGTGTCTTCAGGAAGGCTGTGCGGGTCCTGGTTTGGGAGTGGTGGTCTGCATGCAACAAACTGTAGGGCAGTCCTCACCCAGCATGGTTAATTGCACCTGATGGTCCGGGCTGTTGGTCGCGGCATTTCACAACCTGGAGGTGTGTGGGTATCTCTTCAAGGAAATGGAGACTTCTCCTGTGTTCAAGTCCGTTAGGTCCTGAACGCGATATGAGGTATGACCTGATAGTGCCAAGTGCTCTAGATCCCTGGAAACAATGTTTCAGTCACAGCACTGACATCTATGTCTCCATACTGAGGAGGGCATTTGCGGCATGCAGCTTGGGCGTGACTACTGGCACTGAACAGTATTACCCTTTCTTTTCCAGGTTTGTGTCTAGGTGTGTGCCTATCATTCCAGCCTTGCCTGCAGGGTACTGTGCGGTGAGCTTTAGCCAAACTCTGGAGACCAAGGGCGACAGGTGCGGCGCTATCCTCGGCGAAGGGCATGGCGTACAAGCATGTCATCCCCAGGCAAGAGGAATTGATCCTCAGACTGACACCGTAACCAGGCAAATTATCATGGTGATCATCTGAGCTGGTATTGTGGCATCATACTGATGAGGGTGACACTGCCCAGGGTCAGATATTCTGCCTGGCTGGCTACAATCGAGAGCCGCGTCTCCTTTCATATCCTAGGGTGGTGGCGTCTCTGGTCGCTGACCAGCCGACAATGACCGCGCCATACTTGCAGGCATGCTGTGGAGTGACCTGAGGCGTATGGCGGCGGATCTCTGGCCAGGCAGCGCCCACTGTGATCATTCCTTTATTCAGTCTGGTGGTGGACGCCGGTGTCTGACTGTGGCGCTACCCATTACAACCGGTGTTCGGTATTGTGTGGCCTTTGGGGTTGTGGACTGTTTAGCACACTGACGCGAGAATTATGTTGCTGCAAACCAGTGTCTTGTGGAGGCAGTTGCTGCGTTCGCCTAGAGGCCTCACAGGTTCGCTATGTTTTAACAGTGCCTCTGAGTATGTCTTAGTGTTCAAGTGTTTGTTTACATTTGTGATAGGCATGTGACACTGGGTTTGTGGTGTGCATGGTGTCCTTCCTCCCGCTTGGTCTTGGCCGGTCATGGTTTGAGAGCTCAGTTTCCCTGTCTGGCTATATAGTTGCATCTCTCACATGTATTATGTTTAGTGGGGAGGCGCCTGTCCGGGTGTCCATGAGGCACCCGCAACATTGCCTCAGGACGCCCAGATTCACCATCCAACAGGAGAGGTCGCCAGCAATTGACCCTCGACATGCCAGAGAACGTGAATGCATTTATAAAATCTGGGCCGAAGGCAAATTCCATAGGGAAGTGGGTAATTGGTGATTCTAGGCTAATGTAGCACTACTCCAGTATATATGGCCTTTACCTATGTAGGAATACTATGGGAGCAGGTGCTGAGCTTTTCAGGATAGAGTAATCAGACAGTTGAGACGGCAGAGAGGTTCCCCATATGTAAACCTGTGGATAACGGACTAAGATATAGTGTAACGTTGTTTACACGTACATGATGCACATGTTCACACATATACTGGGTATTCGACGCTTCGTGGTCGGGTAAATTACACAGGCCACGGTGGACAGAGACATCACACATGGCATGATTATTAGTACAGGTATGGTGACATTCTGTAAAATGACACAGTGTGCTGGCAACTGACCCCAGGTAAGTCACCTGTCAGCTGGGAAACGTGCAGCAGCTGGATGCTGTACCGCACAGGAATATGTCCGCAACGTGTACACCACTATGGCACACACCCCACTGTGTGCAGATGGTGACACCTGCCCGTGTGGTCAGCACCCTCACAATACAATGCACCCACACGCCCATGTCACAGGGGAAGGTCTTACAGGTGGCCAGTAAGGCTCATAAGTATGGCATTGACAGGGCTGCACAATGCAGCAATTAGTACGGATGGTCACCCTGTGTGGTTAGGTGTCCAGTCACAACACTATATCTGCATACACCCTCACAATAGGCAAGGACATACACACATGTTGACACACTGACATGGTGGTGACCACATGTTCACACAGAGGGACGACGTGTTGCATGTATTGCACTATCCACATCCATGCACCCTACACTGAGGTATGTACAGATCTCTACCATGGTACAGTGATGTGTGGCACGGGCACATAGTCTCCGATCTGTGGCATACATAAGGTTACTCCTGCACATGTTGATGCCAGGAATGCCACAATCTGCCATATGGGATATGTGCAGGCGCAGCAGCGGCATGTGCATCCTGCGTATCACCGACTGTATCTGCAGCTGTGCCAATATATGCACTTGGAGGTGAAGTTACAGTGGCCAGTGACATATGGTCGATGACACATGGCCGGCGGTATGCATTATGGCAGCGCCTGTCATGTAAAGGCTACATAGCAGACTGTATGCACATGGCAGGGTAGGATGGTGTGTGACACTCAGACCAGCACCTGTACACATGCATGTGGACAGGTAAGCCAACACATGGTGTACACACACATACCGCCAAGGCGCAAGGTTACTAGTGCCACTGGCGGACGCCCATGATGGGTGTATGTATGTGGTAGGGGGGTTGCAATCAGCATGACACGACACCCGCTCATGTGCATGGCTGTGCACTGTGCACAGTACACGTCACATGTATCCCTGCTGCCATGTGTGTATGCATTGCTACGCCAGACATGTGTGTCACATACATGGAACAACAGACTGTGGTATGGTATCACAGCTGTCACAGGCAGGGTACAGTCCCAGTCAACACTACACCCTTTGTGGGGGTGCATACCATGACATGTGTCCACCTTCCATTCGTGTGATACCGCGGTACGGCAGCGTTATGCATGGTACATCACAGGCTTCAGAGGTGTCCTGTGCAATTCCATGCACAGCCAGGCAATCACATATATATATCCGGACTTTGTTTCACTGTACAGCTGCAGTCATGTATCGCATCTGTGTCAGGCCCGTGGTATGTGTGGAGCACGCCAACATGTATACCGATATGGGTGGGACTACATCACACCTGTGGGATCATTATAGTACATGTGTATTTCCGTATGATGGACGTATACCGCCATATAGACCTGTGGACATATGTCACATGCTGTTGTTGACTGTGAGGTGCAATACCGTTGCACTGATGATGGGTGCTGGTATGCAGCTACAGTGCTCACTGCAGTGTGTATATTGTTCAGCCTGCACCGTGACGCCTGTGCTGTCATCTGTGTGTGTACGCACTGCATGTGTCTACCCCAGCGTGTGTACGGGTTTACCTGCCGTGATTTCAGGGAGGTGTGCAATCTTTTCCGTATGCCGGACGGAGTGCGTAGCACATACTATGTGACATGCCCGTTGCTGTGTGGGTGACACATGACGGTCCACAATCTGCCCTTCCGGGCGATTTACCCATGTGTATGCATGTTCACCCGTGCAGACGTGGCGGTCTGAGCATGCCCAGTAAGCAGCTGTAGATGGACACACAGCATGCGGCTACCGCGCCCATCTGCGCGGATACCCATGTACGTTCAGCCTCTTCGCAACCGCCACGCCTGTGGCATGCTTCCGTTGCTGTTGTGTGGTGGACACACACGATGGTCTGCCAATCTGCTCCTTCCATGATTTTTACCTCATGTGTATGCATGCCTGCACTGTGCAGATTCTATGTCTGAGCATACCAGTAAGCAGCTGCCGTAGATGGACACAGGTACAGTGCACACCGCGTCTACCCGCGCTGATACCGTGCAGTATGTCTGTTTCCCTTTGCACCGCTACATCTGTGAGCATGCTCAAGTTGCTGTTGTGTGGTGACACACATAACGGTCCACAATCTGCCTTCCATGATTCCACCCATGTGTATGCTGTTCGCACCTGGAGATTCTAAGTGTCTGACGCCCAGTAAGCAGCTGTGTAGATGGGACACATACTACAGCAACACCGTGTCTGCCTGGGCGCTGATACCCCGTGTGCATGTCTGTTTCCTTCGCAACTGCCACATCTGTGAGCATGCCCGGTTGTGGTGGACACAGCTATGACGGTCCACAATCTGCCCTTCCATGATTCCACCCCATGTGTATGCATGTCTGCACTCTGCAGATTCTAAGTGTCTGAGCATGCCTAGTAAGTAGCTGTGTAGATGGACACACAGTACAGTGCACACTGCCGCCTGGCTCATGCGTGATACCCCGTGGTGCATGTTCGTTTCCTCTCTAACCGCCTGTGAGCATGCCCGGTTGTTGCTGTGGTGACACACACGACGTCCACAATCTGCCCCATGATTCCTAACGCACAGGTATGCATGTTCGCACCTGTAGATTCTAAGTGTGTGAGCATGCCCATTGGCAGCTGTGTAGATGGACACATTGCCAGTGCACACCGCGCTCATCTGCTGTGATGATACCCGCATGTATGTTTCCTTCATGATCACTAGGTGTGAGGGCATGCCCAGTACGCCACATATATAAATCAGTGTTGCATACATTACTTAATGGAAACATTAATACAACAACAATGTGTTAATATAAATACAGTATTGGTCAATACAATCAGTATATTGAAACATAGTTGATAATTGTTGTGAGTAAACCTTAGAATGTAGTGTGTTGATAATGATATTGTATATAATGTGTATAATTGTTGCATAAAGATTCCAAATCATGGAATAAATAAGTACAATTAAATGCATATTTTGTATTAATATGAATGTAAATAAGAGTCACAATGTTAAATATAAATATGACTGTATTATAACTATATCAATATGATATGGAATAAACTGTAGTTGTTTACATCTTGTTTTCAAGTGACAAATCTATGTCCATGCGTCATATATACTGGCCGTCGGACTGCTGTGTGTAGATATATACATGTGAACCCCTCGTTTCATACCTTGCTTTGTTACTGTCTGTGGATTACCTGTGTACAAATATCTATTACCATACCATACCTTTCCACTGTACAGGTTCTGGCATGGTGTACGGCTGGTTGGCCCTTAATTTTGCTGTGTGTTACATTGACCTGTATCTATCTGGCACCGCCATGGTCATGTGAGACCTTCTTGCTTCTATAGGGACCTGATCCCGTAATTGTGACGGCTTCCACTGGCCATATATTTCTCTGTCGCCTGGGATCTGTGTAACCAGTCCTTTCAGGACACTTTCTATTGTTGTTCTTTTTTGGTTACATATATGAGTACTTTGGTATGTTGTGCTATTATTGTGTGTGGAGCATTTCTCCACGGGCCTCTGCTGACACTGGACATATATCCAGCTAGCCTAGCCTGGTCAACAAGTGTGAGCCAACTGAACACAATTGCACGGGGCACCTTCTGACAAGTGGGTCGGGTTACAGATGCATAACCGTCGTCAATCCATACTACTAACACACACGTTATTCTATCCACATTCTATGTTTGTCTTATCACATAGCATGTTTCTCACTATTTCTAACGGTACTTTACATGGCATTGCCCGATTCCATACTTTCAGAGGCTGACAGTTTTGAGACATGTATAACTGACGTGGAGGACACAGCCTTAACTTTCCCTGCTGTGAGCGGATCACACATGCACACGCGCACTTGCATTTCCTAATTGTGGGTTACGCGCAGGCGCACATGCATATCCGTATTCTGTTTACATATGTTTACTGGGTCTGTGTGGTTACGTGGTCTGTGTTAGTTGTGACTGTTCCAGTAACATATCTCTGATCCGGTTGATGGACGTGTGCGGAACACACTTTCACCTTTACACATGTAACAGTCTTTATGCATGGACGACACGTACACGTTCACATTTATATGTTCTGTAGTCGTAATTCAAATGGGACTGCATTCACGTTTGCCGGTTGCTGTGACCACTACACGTTAGCTGTTCTGTCTCATTTATATGCATACCCATGGTACTTAGCTAAATTTACATATCCACCCCCACCCCCCCCGCACTCACGTACGTCACAGGCATCCATTCTCCTGCTGGGAAAGGTACGGTACTACATGTTAAACATTCCTTATTCCCTCCCGCTCATGGCCCAGGATGCATATGTCATGACCGCAGGGATATTCAGATCACAGGGGCTTATATCCCCTATCGATACAGGCCTTCGATTGTCAGGGTGTTCCTGTGGTGCTTTGGGTTTGGTCTTGTCCGCCTAGTGTACGGAACTGCCCTGACCGTGTACGAATGTCAGACGAGTCACATGGGCATGGTTTGTCCGTGTCTATGATACCATACCCCCCCCATTATTCCTAACCATGTGCGCTGATTGGCGTGTCTGCTAGATCTTGTTATAGTAATTGCACACGGTCTGGTCGACCGGACCTATTTCCATTACTATACCTCGGTATTTATAACCTGTCTCGCTATATTACATGGGTTTAACATTGCGTGACAGCTTTCACTGAGCCACGGACATGTCCGTTGCTTAGTTTGGGGCAGTCCCGCTCTGCTACACACATTTAACATGGCGGAACAGGTTGAACAGCTCAGCAACGGGGACATCGGCCTCTCTGTCGCTGTTTAGTATTGAATCGCTATGTTGACTTTGTTTCACATAGCGAGACAGTGTCGACATTGGTAACGGACATCTCGCGCAGTACGTCCGCACCGCCGTGGGTGTCGTATGTCTGCGTTTGGGCGGCGGACAGGCATTATGCTGTGCCATTATGTCTGGGAATATATGGTTTCTTTCCCTAGATGATATGGCATACTAGCAATGACCCGCGTCTGGGTGTGGGTACTGCTGTATTTACCCACGGCAGGAGCGGCCTTAGGTCAAGTGGTGCCCTAGGCAAAAGGACTCCATGGTGCCCCCACCACATCACCCGCTACCCCCATCCTGGTCTACCTACACCAAATAAATACTGGAAAAGTGCCCCTAGTAGAGCGGCGCCCTAGGCGGCTGCCTAGTTGGCCTATGCCTAAGGCCGGCTATGTGTGTGGTCCCTCGGGCATCGGCCTCGGGAACGCACCACGTCTGCCGTGGGTATATCTAGCATTACCGCATCCGGTGTGGTTTATTGCTATGATGTTCCATGTACGGACACGTGTGTTTGGACAACCTACAATAGCTTCTGCTATTGGCATACAATGCTGTGGGTGGTGCCGGTTACCATACAGATGCCTTTCTCAAAAGCCGACTTCACACTTCTAAACACTAGTGTGGTCTCCTTTAAGGCCCCTGAGCCAGTGGTAAACATTACTCAAACCGCTGAATCACTTACATATGCCTTCTACCAGCACCTACAGGACTGCATGGATCAGGCAATCCCATACAAAACTGAGACTCTTTGTACCAAAGCCAAGCATCCGGTCTGGTGGACCCCAGCCATAAACAAGCTCTACAACAAAAGGAGGAAGCTACTACAAGATAGAGCAGAATCCTTGTAAGGTAAGACACCCTTGCTCATTATATGTGAAGAACTACAAGCTCTCATGAAATCATCCAGAGCAAATTCGAGAGATAAATCACCAAGGACTCGAAAGACAATCATAAGGCCTTCTTTAGCTATGTTAGACACCTGGGAGCACACTCCCAGATATGCTCAGACTGAGTTCAAAATGATGTGAAGATTACTGAACCTACACACATTGCCAACATACTGGCTGACACGTTCGGTGCAAACTTCTCACCCCCTCCCCCCCACATGGAGAGATATCTATACCAGAGGATTGTAGCCCCCAGAACATCTGTAACGCACAGGTGGGAAATGCTCTCTCCAAGGCAGTAAACACAGCATCCATGGGACCAGATGGTGTCCCAGCTGTGTACTCCATGAACTCAATGAGGAATTAAACCCACAGTTAGGACAGCTGTTTAATCTTAGCCTCACCTCAGGATACACTCCAAGTAGTGGCGCAAGGTGACTGTAGTCCCACTTCACAAGGGCGGTGCCTCCACTGACCCTGGTAATTACCGTCCCATTAGCTTGACAAGCCTTATTTGCAAAGCCATGGAGAAGGATCATAATGGAACTCATAGATAAAGACATAGGGGACTTGCATACTTTGGATCCAACCCAGTTTGGCTTGGTCAAAGGCAGATCATGCCTTTTAAACTTGGTTGACTTTTTAGGAACAGTCACCAAGGCCATTGATGAGGGTAAAGCAGTCCATACAGCCTACCTCGACCTGGCAAAGGCCTTCGACACAATACGCCCCCTCAGGTATCATTGAAAAACTCATCAGCTTGAATGTAAACCCATACATCGCAAGATGGGTTGCAAACTGGCTAAGTGACAGAACCCACATGGTCAGAGTTGCTGGCGCCATGTCAGACTCACAGCCGGTCACAGGTGGTGTCCCACAGGACTCAGTCCTGGGTCCACTCTTTTTTGGCATCTACATTTCCAAAGTACAAGCAAACACAGGGGGGTTATGGCTGACAATGTTTGCAGATGACTGCGAAGTGGGTGCCATAGTCGGAAACACATCTGACACAGATATCCTTCAGAAGGGCCTCACAGATATGGATAACTGGTGCCAGAGACATGGCCTACAGCTAAATGCCAGGAAATGCATAGTCATACCCTTCGGGAAGAACAAGGTTACCCCTAGCTACCATATAGGTGGCAATCCACTGAGCACAGAGGAAGTTACCAGGGATCTGGGGACCCAGGTTGTCAGTAACCTTTCGTTCGACACACACGTTGCTAAAGTAGTTAGGTAGACCTTCTACATTGCCCACCTGATCATGAAGGGATTCACATCTCGATCAGGGGAGGTCATCATCCCCCTGTACTCATCACTCATTAGACCTATGATTGAGTACAATGCCCCATTCGGAATGTATCTGACCCGACACCTGCAGCAGCTGGAAAGGCCCCAACAGTTCATCGCCAAACGGATGCAGGGTCTCAGGAATATGTGTTATGCTGCCCGACTGAAAGGACTCCAGCTCTATTCAGTCGCATACCACTTGCTCAGAGGTGACCTGTGCCTGACATACAAGGCCATGTCGAACCCAGATTTGATGACTATGCTTCACCTAAAGAATCTAGATCTCTCAGAACCACAAGGGCAGGTGACTTAAACCTTGACACGGTCATTATAAGAATGTGCTGGAGGGACAGATTCATCACCCAGACACTCACTATGCTGTATGACAACATCCCAGTACATGTGAGGCAGAGCACCTCGCTGGCCTTGTTCAAGAGGAATCTTGACCAATGGATGGGAGATTGCAGATATACCCCAGGGATTACTTCAGTGTCACTGCTTGACAGAGGTACAGCAATATAATAGGCATAGTTTTCTTCAAACTGAAGGGGTGGCGAAGGCAACATAACTATGGGCTAGGCTTATAGATGCCCTTGGGCGGATAGCCTACTATGAACCTATGAACCTATAAAATACAACAAAAAAACAGGCTAAAATAGTGGGAAGTATACTTGCTGTGTTCAATTCAAATCAATCACAAAAGGTAACCAAATGTTCCACAAAGAGAAACGAAGCTGTAACCTACAAACCGCTTTACTTTGCGAACTCTTAATCCAAAAAAAGAGTCAAAATCACCATAGAGTGTTCATTCGAACCTACTCATCCACTGGGCAATAGCTTGTAGAAAAAACACGCAGCCAGCATGTAGAAATAAATCCAAGCATCCAGTAGAAACCACGTTTATTAAAATAATTAGAACACAGGGCTAGCGCTTTCAACCTATGTTCATAGTTTGTCCCATTCACACTTGTCTATCCCCTGTCCTCATTCGTACGTGGATATTTCTGTGGCACATGATTGAACTATGTATTACCTGCAGGTATGCTGTGTACAGTGCACATATGTCACGGGTGATTACAGTGTATCTGTGTACCTACCTCTGTGATACTGAGAACTACCACGCATCCTTCACAGCATTATACGCATATGTCCATACTATTATTCGTTGGCCTGTGGGGGGTTGTCAGGGCAACGGTTACACGTGTCCCTGTTTGTGCACACATCATGGTGGTCTTTGACCGGCCTCCGTTGCTATCGTGGGATGGACAGTGGTGTTGGTGTGTGTTTGGGTTGTGTTTCCACTGCCGATACGTCAGTGGGGGGTGGGGTTGGCACATGTTCCTCTTTGCAGGGGGCCCCATCCTGGACATTTGTGTCATGCGTCGACACTTGGCACATGCCATATGTCCTGTGATATTCCCACAGTCGTGTATGCCTTCCTGCATTACTACTGAGTGTTACTGGCAGTTTGTATCTAGTACGCATGGCTATTATGTTGGATAGCTTAGCCTATTCCCATGATATGACATACCCATTCATCCAGGCATATACGTGTTATTCAATCCTTTGCATTGGCCGTGGGTGTTTGGCCATCTGGCACCAATATTATCTACGTGTGATGTCCCACCTTCACCTTCTGTGCATGTGGCACCCTGTTGGGGTGTCCTGCTTGGTGGCGATGTTCGCCCCTATGTGTTGTGTTTGACATGTCTGCATAGCTAATCATCGGTACAGTGGCTGCACATACTGCTTTGTCCAGATGTGTACAGTTATGGACACCGTGGCATGTGAACGCCTATGGGGTTTCAACAGGTCAATACTACATGCGGGATGTACGCATTCTGCCGACACATTCACATGCAGCCATTTGTATATCAGTACCTGAGCTGGAATGTTGACATGTGGGGTACATATTTGCATGCGTGGCACTGCCTAGGACAATACTTCATACTACATTTCAGATATACCCACTGTGTGTAGGTGTGCAGCTGCGCAAGGCTGCTAGCTGGGTTGGGTGGACGGTCGTACATGGGTGCGGGTTACGTGCTATGACGGGGCTGTTGTGTATTACATTTGCATGCATGGGTTCTGCTTCTGGATATTACGCCGCATACGCCTATGTGTATGCGACAGGCACGTTGCTGGGTGTAGTACATGTTGCTATGCACATGTTTGTCTGTGTTTAGGGTATCTGGTTTCCTTCTGGTTGTTATATAGACATGGCTGCCCGGTTGTGTACTCTCACTACTGCTGGTGACCATGCCCATGGGGCTACATGTGTGTAGGTGCGGCGCACTGACATGCTGCGGTACACCTTCACTGGGTATGCCCACTGACAGTGCATTGCGTGACGGACACGGTATTACATGTATCCTTTGTTCCTTGGACGGGTACAATTTGGACTTCGTGGGTTAATGTTTGGTTCTCCGTTTTGTGTAGATGGGTACTATGTTGCACACTCTGCGTACGTTTCATTATCCACGGTCACTGGCTGGTGCGGTTACTATTGCAGGCAGCCTGTGACAGTCAGCACTTTAGGTTGCTCCTCGCCTGCCGGCTTGGCCATGCCTACGGGCGCATCCTACTTGGGCTCGCGCACGTGCCCTCTGCACATGGTTGTGGTTGCGGCGCGCACTCATTACTATGCATGTGGCGCTGCTACGCCGATTATACACTGCACTGCCAGCGCACGCCTTACACCGGCCTTGCGCCGAGCTTCATGAATCCGGGGAAATGTTTTAAAATAATTCTGTAGCATGACTAGCAAATTCACAAACGTTACTGATGATACAATGCTTAACCACCTGTAAACTTCTATGTGTACTAATGTAATAAAAAAGTTGACTAATTACATCATGAATTGTATATGCATATATAGTATGCCATTGTAAAATTGTACATGTATACAGTATGGCATTGTAAATTGTACACGTATATATAAAATGCCATTGTAAATTGTACATGTATAAGTAATATGTCATTGTAAATTGTACGTGTATATATAGTATGCCCATTTTAAATTGTACATGTATATATAATATACCATTGTAAACTGTACATATATATATATATATAATGTCATTGTAAATTGTACATGTATATATATAGTTTGCCATTTTAAATTGTACATGTATATATAATATGTCATTGTAAACTGTACATGTATATATATTATGCCATTTTAAATTGTACATGCATATATAATATGTCATTGTAAACTGTACATGCATATATAATGTCATTGTAAATTGTACACGCATATATAGTATCAGTGGCGGCTGGTGACTTCAAATCACAGGGGGGCTGCAGGAGACGCTGAATGGGCGGGGTCAAAGGGAAGGGGTGTGGTCAACCATAAAGGGGAGGAGCTATGCACAAAACCACAAAAAAACTAACTTTAATTAAATACGCTGCCCTGGGTGGCAAACCATCATTATGAAAGTCCAATCAAGACAAAAATAAGTGTAGAAGAATAAAAATATTTCAATGCATTGGCTGCATGACAGCTTACTTAATATCTAGATGGAAACAAAAGGTTGTGAGGCATGAACAAATAAATTACTTTTAAATACATCACTGGCATGCCAGTCAAAATCAAGTATAAGAAAACCAGAAGCACTCAACTCAAACCACTTCTCCTTGCACTGCAGTTCTAATTATAATATATTCAGCTTTATTAAAGTACCAAGCAACATGCTGAAAGTAGAAATCTATGTGATGCCCCACTTGTAAAAATGTTTCTTATCCAAAAAGACCTGCTGCCTGACAACTTGTTTCATGGGAAAACATGATAAAAGTAAAAATGAAAAGCAAACAAGAAACAAGCTCAAGATACATTGCTTAAAGGATTACTATACAGGTTATGGACCACACATGATTGGCATTCTGTTTAGTTTACGGGTAAAGCCTGTAGAGATGACTGGAAGTCTCCAACAAGTGTAATGAGCTTTTAAAATAATGGAATCCTGTCCTTTAATACCCAAGGCTTATACATTATCTAGTCAAGTATTCTCTGCATGGCAACAACAGAAAGGCTTTCAATGTTGGCAATTCTTTAACAGTATGCTTATTAAAGCTTACTTGCATCTTCACGATGTCAGACAAGCTTACCTTATGGTCATTAAAGCATTGCTACTTAAACACAGAGCAACAGGCACTTTGAGTAATAAGCATAAATCAACAGTACAAAAATATGACAGAAACCAGACCATTCTGCAAAATCAAGGACAGATGAAAAGCCACTGTAGTACTTATGCAGTGTGTCCTCCCCATCCAAGGTAGATACAACTACTCCTTGCCTTGCTTGGACACATCCAGAGTCACTACATGGGAGAGTGGGGTGCAACAAGCATGTCACAATTTGAAATCTCTCTGGCTGACTGTGATGGCCCTGACACATTTGTCATACCTCTCAACTTCAAGAGCAAGAAATCTGGACAAAGCCATACACAGAAGTGGGACAAAGGCACAACAATAAGGACAATTTTTAAATATTGCTCTAATAAACTTAGAAAGATAATAGAATAGGTCTTGCATTAGTATGAATTTTCTGAAGGGTATAAAATCTGAAACTCAAATGTCTGTCATTTTCTAACTTCAGTCTTTAGTAATTTGTCACTAATTTGCCAAAAAACACAATTTTATGAAAAATGGACCAAAAATGTGATGCAAAAATATAAAATAGACACACAATACAGCTTCTACCTGTCAAAGAAGGGACACTTTAATATAAGTACTGCTACCTTGAGCAGCTGACAAAATAAAAGAATCTACATGCATTTCAAGTAATCTATAACTTTGATTATTACAGTTATTTCTTAATTGTAAACCCTCCATGTTTTCTTCCAAAATTGCTATTTTAGGAGGGATTATTAGGGGAAGAGCAACATTTTGAGCCAAAATTGGGGACAGTTGAGAGGTTGGCTATGCCTAATTCTATAAAGCAATTTATTTGCATGTACCTCTCAACCTGTTAATGCAGTAAATCTGAACAAGGCCAAATATATTGGGGGCACATATAAACAGTACTAAAATTGCTCTTGTATAAATTGAGACAGTTGATAGAACGGCTCTTACTTTAACATGCATTTTATGAAGGTTATGAAGTCTGAAACTTATTATTTAGTGACTTCTGGCAAATCATTTAGGAATTAAAACTACAAATTTTATGAACAACAAACCAAAATAAGAAGCAAAAATCTATTCATTCTTTGAAAATCTGGACAGTTGGGAGGTATAGTTCAGCTGGGCCTGTCTGAGTTTGCTGCCTCCCCTGCCAAAATAATGGTTGCACTGGAGCCTCTGCAGCCATTCCAATTAACCATTACTTGGCTATTTCACTCCATTTACCATAAACACTAATGTGCATACTGCTTTACTTCAATGATTGGACTTCATTTGAAAGTTTTATTTTGTATTTTACAGCACAAACATTAAGTCATCTGTTAAACAAAGCAATGCAGTCTCACAATGAAAACTTAGCATTAAAACTTCTCTGCCCTTGAAACTCACATTCATTGAAACAGCATTGAAACCCACATTCAAAGAAAATACATTTTGCCAGTGGCAGATAAAGATTAATTTTGGGCTGTTTTCGAATCATAGGCCCCTTGCATATGAAACATACATGTGCTCTTTGATACACCTTCCTCATTGTACTAAAATTATATTCCTTGTACAATACAGTACACTTGTTAGAGGGTGTTTTAAATTTGTTTTGAACATTTTTCCAGTAAGCAATGAAACAAAACATATGCACCCATAATGGCAAAACTGCCCAGTTGAGAACATTTATCATAAAAAGTCTACTCAGACTTCCACAGTCCACCATTATTAGTAAATATACACAATTCTACAGTCCACCATTATTAGTAAATATGCACAATTCCACAGTCCACCATTATTAGTAAATATGCACAATTCCACAGTCCACCATTATTAGTAAATATGCACAATTCTACAGTGCACCTTTATCAGTAAATATGCACAATTCTACAGTCCATATTTAGTGAATTCAGTTCTTGCCACATCTGTCAACCTTAGCACAAAAACCTGGACGAAGCCAATAATGGGGGAATACAGTCCCAAAAATAGGGACAAATTTAAAATATTCATCTTATAAACTTAGAAAATTGCTAGAAAAAAAGGTTGTGCTACTATGTATTCTGAAGAACATGAAGTTTGAAATTCAAATGCCGGTCAATTTTACTGCGGACAGAACAAAAACAATTTTCAGCGGAGACGCAGGGATTAATACTGCAGACACGTCTTTGTAAAATGGCAGGGCATCAGAGCAAATCCACACAAACACAGAGAGGAGATGCAGACTCCACACAGAAGCCACCCCAACCAAGAATCAATCCAGAAAACCTATAGCTGTGAGGCAACAATACTACCACTGCACCATCAAATCTGCAAGGAATTAAACATTCAGAAACCTGAAGTCTGAAATTCAAATGCCTGTCAATTTTACTGCGGACAGAACAAAAACAATTTTCAGCAGAGATGCAGGGATTAATACTGCAGACACGTCTTTGTAAAATGGCAGGGCACCAGAGCAAATCCACACAAATACAGGGAGGAGATGCAGACAGAAGCCACCCCAACCAAGAATCAAACCAGAAAACCTATAGTTGTGAGGTAACAATACTATCACTGCACTATCAATTATACAAGGAATTAAACATTCAGAAACCTGAAGTCTGAAATTCAAATGCCTGTCAATTTTACTGCGGACAGAACAAAAACAATTTTCAGCAGAGACAGGGATTAAAACTGCAGACACATCTTTGTAAAATGGCAGGGCACCAGAGCAAATCCACACAAACACAGGCAGGAGATGCACACTCAACACAAAAGCCACCCCAACCAAGAATCAAACCAGAAAACCTATAGCTGTGAGGCAACAATACTACCACCGCACCATCAATTATGCAAGGAATTAAACATTCAGAAACCTGAAGTCTGAAATTCAAATGCCTGTCAATTTTACTGCGGACAGAACAAAACCAATTTTCAGCAGGGATTAAAACTGCAGACACGTCTTTGTAAAATGGCAGGGCACCAGAGCAAATCCACACAAACACATGGAGGAGATGCAGACTCCACACAGAAGCCACCCCAACCAAGAATCAAACCAGAAAACCTATAGCTGTGAGGCAACAATACTACCACTGCACCATCAAATACGCAAGGAATTAAGCATTCAGAAACCCTTAAGTCTGAAATTCAAATGCCTATCAATTTTATTTAACATTTTTTAATCAGGACAGTCTGACTTGGAACAAATAAACAATTTTCAGCAGAGGCCCAGGAAGAAATAATGCAGACATGTCTTTGTAACATGGGAGGGCACAAAAGCAAACCCACACAAACACAGGGAGAAGATACAGACCCCACAAAGACAGAACTCCAGCCAAGAATCAAACCCAAGAACCTGCAGCTGTGAGGCAACAATGCTACTACTACACCATCAAATATCAAGCATTGCAACATTTACAAACCACAGATATTATGAGGAACAGATCAGATCGAATATGAGGTAAAAATCTGAATTTTTTTTACAAATGGTGGTGGGTAGGGAACTCAAGTCTTTAACACCTGCATACAGGGTACGGGGTTCAAGCCTGAGGCATTCCCTACCACACCACCATAAGCACCTGGGGCATTTACACACACACACACACACACACACACACACTCCAGTAAAGCACAAGCACCATACACACACAAACTCCAGTAAAGCACAAGCACCATACACACACAAACTCCAGTAAAGCACAAGCACCATACACACACAAACTCCAGTAAAGCACAAGCACCATACACACACAAACTCCAGTAAAGCACAAGCACCATACACACACAAACTCCAGTAAAGCACAAGCACCATACACAAACTCCAGTAAAGCACAAGCACCATACACAAACTCCAGTAAAGCACAAGCACCATACACAAACTCCAGTAAAGCACAAGCACCATACACAAACTCCAGTAAAGTAAAGCACAAGCACCATACACACACATTGTAAATTAAAAAGCACAAACTATCTAAAAATAGAAAGGCACCTTACCTGAATGAATACATCCAGAACGTCCATACATACATCCTTCCCGCGCAATACTGAAGACCCACGAGATCCCAATGCTCCTTCCCGACGCCGACGAGATCCCTAAGGCTCTGTCCCGAGTCCCTGCTCCTCTTGCAGTCCGGACGCGTCCTATAATCCTGGCGGGTCTGTGCACTGTAAAAGTGCACAGACGTCTCCTTGTGTCCCTCTATGGGGACGGCCGGGCTGCCTTGAGCATGCGCATAGACCGATAAGTCGGGACTCGGTCTATGCGCGAAGTCCGCGAAATTATAAAAAAATATTTTTTTTTATTTTTCTTGCTTTTTTATTTTTGAGAGGGCTGCAGTCCGGCAGCCCTATGCCACGAGCCGCCCCTGTATAGTATGCCATTGCAAATTGTACATGTAGATATAGTATGCCATTGTAAATTGTACATGTATATATAGTATACCCATTTTAAATTGTGCATGTATATATAATATGCTGTTGTAAACTGTACCTGTATCTATGATGTCATTGTAAATTGCACATGTATAGATGTATATGTACATATATATATATATATATATATATATATATATATATATATATAGTATGCCCATTTTAAATTGTACACGTATATATAATATGCTGTTGTAAACTGTACATGTGTATATATATATATATATATATATATATATATATATATATATATATATATATATATCATTGTAAATTGTACATGTATATATATCTATAGTATGCTCATTTTAAATTGCACATGTACATATAATATGCTATTTTAAATTGTACATGTGTATACAGTAAACCCATTCTAAATTTTATGTGTATATATAATATGCAGTTGTAAATTGTACATGTATGTATAGTATGCCCATTTTAAATTGTACATGTATAAATAATATACCATTGTAAATTGTATATGTATATATAACATACTATTGTAAAGTGTACATATATATATAATATGTCATTGTAAATTGTACATGTATATAGTATGATCATTTTAAATTGTATGTGCACATATATGCCATTGTAAACTGTACATGTATATATAATGTGCCATTGTAAATTGTACATGTGTATATATATATATATATGTCACTGTAAATTGTACTTGTGTATATAGTATGTCATTGTAAATTACATATATATATATATATATATATATATATATATATATATATATATATATTTATGGGATCCGGACAAATGCTCGACTAGCATATGTCCGAATCATCACAAGACATCCAACACACATACACAAAAGCGCTTGACATCGACATGTTATGTGTGCAAGACTGAGCATGCATTCAAGATGAGAATTTATGAGCACACAAATGAGAGAAAAAAATAAAAAGATGCCCAACGCCCTTTACAAACATTCCCTTATTTGTCCTGCATTTATAAAGTTTTCTTTTGGAATCCTGGATAAGGTTCATTTGAACCCTAGAGGGGGGATTAGAAGAATTTGTTAAAAATGAAAGAAACTGTTTGGCAGCTGAAGCTAGTAGCTATGTTCCCACCAGGGTTGAATGAAACAGTATCCATAACACCCATGTTGGTAAAAAGGACCAGTAATATAACTTAAATTGTTAACTGTTTTAAGATGGTTTTAAAACATATTAAAATATGCATATTTATGATTACAAAGGATTGAAATACATAAATCAATTCATTTTATTTTATTTGTACTGTTCATAAAGTGTTTTATGATGTGTTGGTAAAGGTGTCTTTTTAAATGTTAATGATCAACATATGCTAAATGGAATTTGATTGGTGGCACAATCAATGAGTTAATTTACACACTCGTATAAAAATGGTAGAGGCAATGGTAAGAACTGTATTCTGATGAAGTCTCCTTAGCAGAGATGAAAGCGCTTAATACGTTATTTTTAATTATTGTATGTTAATAAATTTCATTCAGATGTGGATCGGACCACTTTTATAGTTGTTTTTTCATCAGTATTGTATATTTTAATTGGTTTTATTAGTGTTCAAAGTTTTTTACAGTCTGGGACGCTCCATGGATACACTAAATGTCTTTAACCTGTCCTGTACCGATGGTTTAGACCATGGGCATCAAACTGAACTGTTGCAGCTAAGGGAAGAAGTCAGCCAGATCAGAGGCAATTTAACCAAGCTTATTGAACTTTTTTTCCCAAAAAGAAGGGATTGCTTGTGGAACTGGCAGAGGAAACATGACTGCTAACCAGCCGGGCATGAATATGCATGAGGCGAATCAGGAAGAGATGCGAGCTTCGAGTCCCATTGATTCAATGGATCAGGTGGTCCAAAGAACGGAGTCGAGGCAAGATGGCGCCGTAGCTGTGGGTGAGCAGCGTTTTGATTTGGAATCCAATCCCACTTCCATTGGGGTTGTTCGGAGCAAGGAAATACAACACAATTGCCTTCGAGGCAATGGGTTTTCAAATAAAGGTATTGTAACATCTATTCCTTCTGGTCCAAATGGTTTTGGTAATGCAGCAAGTCAGTCGGCAGTTTTGGGCAACAATGGGCATTCAAATGTGAATGCGGAAAGTAGTATAAAATTAACTGACTTCATTTCTAAACAGTTCAGTTTTAATCAGTCCAATCATAATGAGGCTACTGCAAGAGTACCGTTTCAGGTGGATGAACATAATTTCAGTTCTTTAAAAGACTTAATTTTCTATCTTGAGAGGAGACTGTTTAAACTGAAGACAACACAAATGGATATTGCCTATTTGAACGAATGTTTAAATTTAAAAATAGTCCCTCAGGGGCTAAGACTTTATAAGTTTCCATTTGATATTTTTTATGACAATGATGTTATTACTGATTTTGTTGAATTCTTTGATAGTATTGGAATGAACCTTCTAAAAAAAAACAGTTTTTTATTATGAAAAACAAAGGGTTGTTTTAACTCGTGAAATAGAGGAGTTAGATGGGAAAATTAGAGAAGATTTGTTATTTCCCCAGTTTCAAGGTCTATATTATAAAATAGTGGATTAAGTAGAGAGGAAATGCAATAACATTTTTCACAAAAAGAAACAAAATTTAGAACATGATTTAAAACAATATCACAAGAAAGAAGTACTGACTTCAACAACAGGAAAAGTAATGGAAGGGAGGAGACGGGAGCATTTACCTATAGTGAGGCATTAAGGGTAATAATGAAGATATCACCCAGGTGGAGTATGAAAGGGGAGAGGAACAGGATTTTCCGAACATCAGGCGCTCGGAGAGACTGGCACAGAGAAATATAGAGAAGGGGAAATACAATCTGAATTCTCACCAACAAACACAGAAGAAGGGTCATTACTAAACAAACAGATATAGGAATTAGTTAACAATATAATGAAAAGTAAAAATGGTTTCACTGTTTACAATTACACAAGTAGAGAGGTTACAGATGAATAATTTTATTTACTATCTAAATGAATTAAATTTATCCCTGAGGGAAGAAGTAATTTAGTGGACAATGTCCTGGCTTTAAAACTTTATACCAGGAAATTAAACTTCGAGTTACAGTTTAATGAAAGAGATGGAGAAGTAGGTGAAGGGAACATAGTTAATGGAAACAGATGGAAAAAGAGAAGTATTTATAATTCACCACTACATCCATTAGTTGATACCTTTGAAAAATTAGTGTTGGAAGACATTTACAACATACACACCCTAGACAGAAAGATTCCTTGGAATTTGACCAGAGAAGAATACAATTTATTAATGGATTTAAGGAAAACTAAAACAATATGTATTATGACCCCAGATAATGGGGGTGGGGTGGTCCTGTTTAAGAATGAAAGTTACATAAATGAAATACAACAACTTTTATTTGAGGAAACTACATACACGGCGGTGTCTATTAACCAAATTAATGTTTCATACTCCAGAATTGATTCATATTTGGAAGAATATTTGTTAAATAATAGGATAAATGGAGATGTGTATGATTTTTTTATATAAGAAACATTATAACATTCCAGTATTCTTCGGAATACCGAAAATACACAAAGACACAAGAAAGCCCCCTTTTAGACCCATAGTAGCTGCAAAGGGTTCCAAGACTCATCCCTTGGCAGTGTTTAATGATCAAACTGTGCAGCATGTTGTAGAAAAGACATTATATTTGGTCAAGGACTCATGGGATTTTTTGGGGTTACTTAAACAGGAATTGTGGTCCAAGGAATTGATTTTTTTAACAATAAACATAAAAGATCTTTTTACAGCTATACCTAAAGTGGAGGGGTTAGAATTTTTTGAAGAAACTTTATTCCTATATTCCGACCTATCCCATGAACAAGTGACCCTTATTTGTGAATTAATGAGTTTGGTGCTGGAAAACAACTTTATTTGATTTGAAGGGGAATATTACCAACAAACCCGAGGTGTTGCCATGGGTGCAGCCTGTGCACCACTGTATGCCAACTTAGTCCTTTTAGGACGGGAGAATAGATTTGTGATAGGCTGCCCCCACTGGAACAGAATACAGCTGTATTCTCGCTTCCTGGATGACATTTTTATTTTATGGAGAGGAACGGTTACTAAGATTGAGGAATTTATGGTTTATTTAAATAATTCAACACATTTTTTAAAATTCACTTACAACTTTCATCAGGATAGAATTAATTTTTTGGATACACTTATTATGCATGAAATCAATGGTTTTAGGTCTAGAGTATTCAGGAAGGATACTTTTTGTAACTCTTACTTGCATTTTAACAGTAACCACCCCTTGCATCAAAAAAGGAGCATTATCAAGGGACAGGCAATAAGGGTAGCTCGGATGACATCAAACTATGAGGATGTTAGTGGGGAATTGGATAAAATTGCATATATGTTTTATGAAAGGGGCTACCCTAGGCCCTTTGTAGATGGAATAATTAATGATGTGCATAGTAAGTGGGGTACATGGTATCAGCCACTTCTGGGCTAAATTTAGTAGCAAGTAAGAGTTACAGTAAATCCTGTGTTCTGCAATATAATCATCTCACTGGTAGAATTCAAGACATTTTAAAGCAGAATTGGAATATTTTTAAAATTAACAAGGAAGTGTTTGAGAAATTGGGAAGTCAGCCCAATTTTGTAACCAAAACAGCACCGAATTTTAAGAGATTATTAGAGCAAAAAATTGAAATGGAGGATAATCTGACACAAGGCACTAGAGCTTGTGGAAGATGTGGGCAATGTTCATATATTATGAAAGAAAAGGTTGTGAAATTGGAGAATAGTGTACAAAGCAGAATGTTTTTTAAGAGAGAGAATTGCAATACTAGTAGGGTGGTCTATTTAGCAGTGTGTGAGATATGCCCACATTTTTATGTGGACAAGACTGAGCGTGCATTCAAGACGAGAATTTATGAGCACACAAATGATATAAAAAGATGACCAACGCCCTTTACAAGCATTCCGTTATTTGTCCTGCATTTATAAATTTTTCTTTTGGAATCCTGGATAAGATTAATTTGAACCCTAGCGGGGGGGACTGGAAGAATTTGTTAAAAAAGAAAGAAACTGTTTGGCAGCTGGAGCTAGCAGCTATGTTCTCACCAGGGTTGAATGAAACAGTATCCATAACACCCATGTTGGTAGAAAGGGCCAGTAATATAACTTAAATTGTTAACTACTTTAAGATGGTTTTAAAACATATTAAAATATGCATATTTATGATTACAAAGGATTGAAATACATAAATCAATTCATTTTATTTTATTTTTACTGTTCATAAAGTGTTTTATGATGTGTTGGTAAAGGTGTCTTTTTAAATGTTAATGATCAACATATGCTAAATGGAATTTGATTGGTGGCACAATCAATGAGTTAATTTACACACTCGTATAAAAATGGTAGAGGCAATGGTAAGAACTGTATTCTGATGAAGTCTCCTTAGCAAAGATGAAGACGCTTAATACGTTATTTTTAATTATTGTATGTTAATAAATTTCATTCAGATGTGGATCAGACCACTTTTATAGTCGTTTTTTCATCAGTATTATATATTTTATTTGGTTTTATTCCATGTAACATACTGCGGTGGTGGTGCTGCGGTAGCGTTGTCACCTCACAGTAAGATGTTGTCCTGTTCGATTCTCAGCTAAAGCGTCTTCTGTGTGGAGACATGCATGAATGGGCATTCCTTCGCTGAAGGTTGTGCATCAGAGCTGACATCTCAGCACGTAAAAATCTACTGCTAATCATTAGCGGACCGGAGTTCTGCTGTGGTGACCCCTAACCGGGAAAAGCCGAAAGACACAACAACAACAACTTAAAGTTGGGGTTGAGAGGATGGCTTAATGGCTAAGGTGTTTGCCTTACAAACACAAGGTGAAGGGTTTGAGTCTCACAAGGGATAATTGGCTAGGCTTAAAATGGCTCGCAAGGGCAGTTAGCTTAGTACTGAACTATGAACTATGTGTGTCTGTTTCGTAGATCGGACTACAGTGCGGGTAAGGGAAAATTCCATTTTTCCTATTGTAGTGTGATCTTGGAGTGAGAATAATAAAGTGGGGGTGCAGGGGCAAGGCCTCCAAAGAAATGATTTTTGAACTACACATACATGGAAGCGCTTTTCGATGTTAAGCGCTTTTGTGTATGTGTGTTTGATATTCTGTGATTTGGACATATGCTAGTCTAGCATGTGTCCTAGACCCATATATGTATATGTGTGTATATATATATATATATATATATATATATATATATATGTGTGTATATGTATATATTATATATATATATGTGTATATATATATATATATATATATATATATATATATATGTATATATTTTATATATATACACATATATATAAAATGCCATTGTAAATTGTACATGTATATACGCTGTTATAAATTGTACATGTTTCTATAGTATGTCGTTGTAAATTGCACATGTAGATATAGTATGCCATTGCAAATTGTACATGTATATGTGATATGCCATCGTAAATTTTACATGTATATATAATATGCACACTGTAATTAGATGGAGCTTTTCTCCCCAAGCCACTGCTGAAAATGGACTTTGCCCATGCGAACTACCAAGGTTATCAAATACAAATAAACAATAAATAAAGAAATCATTACACATTATCCCATAAGATCAAACACATAAATAGACATAAAAAGTTACTAATTAACATGTATATTATAGAAATTTCACCTCTTTAAATATGTTTAAATAGCCTTCATCTTAATTCACTGAGTTTTAAAATATTTCTTATACTGATATTAAAATGTAAACCAGGTTGGTAAGCTTCCTCTAATACCAGCTGACAATATACCTCTTTCATCTCTAAAATGCTGTCATAGTCACACCCATGAAACCCCCCATCATGCCCCAGGATTCCCACTCCTCTTTTCTTGATACACTGGAAAATATTAAGGTACAACCCAACACTCTAATAATGGGTGATTTCAACTACCCTACCATTGACTGGGAAAACTACTCATGTACCAACTCTTTTGCTCAATGTTTTCTGGAAATCATCAATTCCAATGCTTTGGATCAACTTATCCACACCCCCCCCCAGAGGCAGCAATATCCTAGACCTGGTCATCACCAACATGGGTGACCAGTATTCCACACCAGAGGTCAGCTCCTCGTTGGTCAGATCCAACCACAAGCTAATCACCCTAGACATCCACATCCCACTTCCACGCCCCCATTAGGAAAACAACCGTAAAACATTTCTCCAAAGCCAACTTCACGCTTCTTAAGACAGAAGTGGCAAACTTCATGACACCCATGCAGATGGGCAATAGAGGTACGACTGCTGAATCCTACACAAATGCACTTTATAAGCACTTACACGAGTGCATGGATCGTGCTATCTCTAACAGAACCAAGATGCTGTCCTCCAAAAAAAGGAAGCCAATCTGGTGGTCTTCTGCTATAAACAAACTCTACAACAGAAGAAAGAAACTGTTGCAAAAAAAGAGTAAAATCCCACGATTGGAGGAACTCCCTGGTCAGCCTCAGTAAGAAGCTGAGATCCCTCATAAAATCCTCCAAAGCTAGTTATGAAAACAAAATTGCCACTGATTCTAAAGACAACCACAAAGCATTCTATAGCTATGTCAAAAATCTCAATGGCAACACTCAGATCTGCTCTGAGTTACAGCACAATGAAACTAAATATACAGAACCAACTGATATTGCCAACATCCTGGCAGATAGGTTCAGTGCTAACTTTACCCCCCTCTCACCCCCTAAAGGGCCCATCTTTATACCGGAAGAATGCAAAGTTCCTGTAATCACGGCTGCACAGGTAAAAATGTCACTCTCCAAAGCCAAAAACACAGCATCCATGGGACCTGACAACATCCCAGGCTGCCTTCTACATGAACTACAGAATGAACTGGCACCCCACTTAAGTACCATGTTCAATCATAGCCTCACCTCAGGCTTTGTGCCCATTGAATGGTGCACAGTGACAGTTATCCCACTCCACAAAGGGGGGGCCACTACAGACCCCGGGAACTACTGCCCCATTAGCCTGACTAGCCTCGTCTGTAAGGCCATGGAAAGTATCATCATGGAACTCATAAACAAAGACATTGGAGATCTCCAAACCCTGGACCCCACACAGTTTGGGTTTGTAAAAGGCAGTTCATGTCTCCTAAACCTGATAGACTTCTTTGAAGTAGTCACCAAAGCCATAGATGAGGGCAAGGTGGTTCACACAGCCTATCTAGATCTCGCCAAGGCATTCAACACCATCCACCACTCTGGAATTATAGATAAACTCACTAAACTTGGTATAAATCCCTATGTCACAAGATGGGTTGCCAACTGGCTTACTGAAAGAACCCACACTGTGAAAGTAGCATACTCCAAATCAGACTTCAGACCAGTGACAAGTGGAGTACCACAGGGTTCAGTCCTGGGTTCTCTCCTGTTTGGTATCTACTTCTCTGAAGTACAGGCTAACACAGAAGGTCTTTGGCTAACTAAACTCGCAGATGACTGCAAACTAGGAGCCATAATTGAAACTCCTAACGATGTGGATATCCTACAAAAGGGCCTCACTGAGACAGATGCCTGGTGTCAAAAACATTATCTCAAGCTCAATGCCAAAAAGTGCATTGTCATCCCGTTTGGTAAAAATTCTGTACCCATGAACTAACACGTAGGCGGTAGTCTACTTAACACCGAAAGTGTGATAAGAGACCTTGGGACACAGGTGGACAGTAGTCTCTCCTTTGATAATCACATCGCCAAAGTGGTCAGGAAATCCTTCTACATGGCACACCTCATCACAAAAGGTTTCTCATCCAGAAAAAAAGAGGTCATTGTTCCCGTCTACTCATCACTCTAGAGTACAACGTCCCTTTTGGTATGTACCTCACAAGACATCTACAACAACTGGAAAGGCCGCAAAAATACCTCACAAAGAGGAATACTGGCCTCAAACAGATGCCTTATGCAGACCGTCTCAAAAAACTCCAGCTTTTCTCCGTCGCATATTGCCTACTCAGAGGCGATCTCTGCCTAACATACAAAGCTATGTCAAACCCAGAGTTGTTGGACATGCTCCACTTAAAGAAATCCCAATCCCTCCGAGCTACAAGCTCTAGGGACCTAAACCTTGTCACCACAATAAACAGAACATGCTGGAGGGATAGATTCCTGTCCCAGAGACTTCCCATACTCTGGAACAGACTACCTATCTATGTCAAACAGAGCTCCTCATTAGCACTCTTCAAGAAAAATATTGATGATTGGATGGGTAATAGGAAATTCACCCCGGGGATCACTTCTGTGGTTCTGCTTGACAGGGGCACAGGAAAATAATTTTCTTGGGTGGTGAAAACCAGGGTACATTTTTGGCTAGGCTTGTATAGGCCCTAGGGCCAATAGCCTAGTACCTACCTATGAACCTATGAACCTATATTAACTTAATCCAAAATAGAATTTTTTTTTTTACATTAGTAGAAGTCAAGGAATGCTTATATAAAGCAGTCTTTGATTGTACTAATTTAAAAAAAATGTTTATTTTCTTTCTTGGATTATGTCCATTCCATTTCTGTGTTTTTTAAAGTATTTTTATGCATTTTGAATGTTGGTATAATTTTGGAGTTTGTTTTTTTTAAGTGAAATAATATTCACCAAGCATTGAAATTGAAATGCATATGTCAGTCTAGCATTACAGAAGAGTTTCTTTTTATTCAATTAAGTTATCCCAAGTATTACATTAACGCTGATTTTCTATAAACAGTGATATATTTTTTTTTAGATGTATATCTTACTGAATGTAGAAGCCTAGAATATTACAACTGCACATGTATGCATTTCCCTCAACCGCATCTCAGGCTGAAGGACAGTTCATCAGACAATGCTTTCATTTAAATGTAATTAACTTGTTTTGTTTCTGTATTGGTGTAAAATTTGGTGCTCTGGTTATTTCATTTTCAGTTGCAATACTTACTGTTGATATTATAATGTATTTTGCAATGATTAATGTTGCTGCCTCATGGCACTTGGTTCCCTAGTTTGGTTCTTGGCTGAAATTCCCCCTTTGTGGAGTCTTCATGCCCTTCCTGAGTCTCTGAGTTTTTGCTACGTACTCTTGACTTCTTCTCACAGCCCAAGGATTGTCAGGCAGTTAACACAAAGGATTAAGGCTCTGAGCAGTTAAGCTGTTTCCTAAAATCAAAGATACAGGGTGTGATTCATTCCATCCTTATCTGCCTTCTGTGTAACTGACTTAGTCATTTCACCATACAGTGCTCCTGAATCACCCCTGAAAAGGGGCACATGTGTCGACTGGGCATACCTGGTTAACAAACTGTTCATATGTATGTGTATATGTGAGTATGTGTGCATGTGCCTGTTGGCGACTGTTGAGTATCTGCATGTTCCCTCACAGATTGGCTTCCTGTCCTGAATTAATCTCTCTTTTTCACCAGTGACACAAGTACACAAAAAATATGCAGAGCAACACTTGAAAAGGTTACACTTTGCAATTTTCTTTGTATTTTGCAGATGCAACAAAACTCTCGATGGAGGACACTATGTGCTCAGTTGTATATTTTGATATTTTCTAAGTTAAGAATCAGTTCTTCTGTTTTGAAAATAGTGACTGCATTTTTAAGCTGCATTATTGCAACGTAACATTTCATTTAACTTTATTTCTTTTTTTGTCATATGACTGCAGTTGACCTGTCAATGCATTTTTTTAGTTTTCATCACTGGGTAGGAGGAAGTCCAGACTGATTACAGATTCTCAAGTTACCATAACATCAAATAGCTAAACATCGAGCTATACACATCAAAATGCAGGATGTCAGTATACAAAGTGAGGGGAAGTCTGTTAGATGAAATCACAGAATAGCGAACAGAGAATGTGCCTTTCTCCCACTGTAATGTAGTCTTGGAGTCAGTATGTATAATTATCAGGTGGTGTGGGGGTGCAGGGGGGAGGCTTGTCCACCTGCAAAAACATGTTTTTTTCTTTTATTTTGCTTTTAAACATCTTGAATTTCAATATTTATGGCTTGCCATTCAGTGTTTTGGTAATTTGATAAACTGACATACGTAGATCCTGAAGTTCACCTTGACTGTGATGTTTAAGACTCGTAGATATGTGGTAAACATCCATCCATCCACAACCCCTTTTTCACATTTTTGCACATGGGATAGGAGTGTCAGATCAACAGTGACCATCATCTGGAGCCAAGGTTTACATTGCTGGGTGGCTAGGCCTGCTCTGGTAATTATTTCACACCACACACTCATATATATACAGTCCCACTTATGGCCAATTTAGAGTGTCCAAAATCCACCTATGGCTTTGGAATGTAGGAGGAAACTGCAGTACCCAGAGGAAACCCACACAAATACTGGGAGGACATGCAGACTCCACTCTGAAGGCTCTGTAGCTGAGGATACAACCAGGAACCTCTTGCTGTGAGGCGACAACACTGACTACAATATTTTACGTACACCAAACATATCAGCCAAAAATATTATAAAGTATTATTTCATCTCTGATTCTTCCAATGCACCTAGCATCCCATGAACTTATGCCAGTTACACAGTACTATGCAATGAAGCATTTCCCAGCAGCACCTCCATTTCATCCTTTGCACACATGATACACCATTCCCCCAAAACACACACATTCAGACCATCCCACATATTTTATCACTCACACCCCAGTGCAGATAACTTAACACTAGGCAAATGTAAATTGGACCCTTCCCCTTTTTATCACAACACCCAGAAGATTGTGAGTGATACAAGAAGACTTTACCCCCCCCCCAGCATACCCCCCCTCATTTCAGCAATCTCGGCATCTAGTCCAAATATACTTGCAATAACAGAAACGTGCTTATTTTTTCACCTGTTTTTCAACTTTTCTTCCCTGTGTCACTTTCATGCAATCTTTTCCACAGCCTCATCTTTCCTGATACCTATTATCTGTGACTGGCAATTCATACTAATATTTACTTAAATAGTGATTTTCTTTCCTAACTGACCTTCTAACACAAAGTTAACCCTTTTAGTTACACATAAATACCACAGCTGTTACAATGTCCAGTTTGCTGTTCTATTCAATTCACTATATATCCTTTGTGATATTTTACAACTGCACTTTGTACATGAATTTGCATTCATTGTGTATCCTTTGTTGAGGTATTATGCTATGTATCTTTTGTTGTGCTGTACCATGTTATAATGTGCCCTGTTTTGGAGTTTTTCTCACTTGGTATGCACTGAAAATGAGCTCTGCCAAGATAGTCCTCCCAGTTGACAAAGAAAACTAAAAAATAAAGAAATATAACCTTATACACATGTTTAGATTTACACAGCTTCCTCCCATCTAATGGAATAGCTGCTTGGTTACTCACCACACAGGTCAATGTACCAGATTAAGTCTGATGTGCAAACAGGATGCTATTTCCTGATTTTAGGATGAATTTAATTTTTGGATATTAACTTGCAGTGTTTTTCTAAAAATGCCAATCTCAGTCTCTTTTAGTACATTACTATGGCTCAAATACAGTTACAAAATTTTCATTTTGTTCTATAATCAGTTTGCAGAGATTCTGATGTAACACAGACCACTGCATTTATGTCCACTCCTTTTCTAGAATACGAAATGTGGTAATTAAAAAGTCACTTGCCTTATCTCAACACAGTATGTTTGTCTCTGAATTTTAAGCATTAATTTGAAGTCCATTACTGTTTTGTTACTAAATTCTTATTGCTTCAATGTTTCTTTATCATTGAATGAATTATGTCTCATATGAGCTCTTAGCAGTTATTCTTCCCATTCACCACAGCATTTTACCATCTGTTACTATGTATCTCTTTGTCTATATATTTTACTGTATCAAATTGTATCAAAACACTGGAAGTCAATGCCAGGATGTTAAAAACAAAAAAAAAACGATAGGACTAAAACCGTAACTGGTCACAAAAGGAAAACAAGAAAACAATTCCCTTTTGCGATTGGTTAACCAAAATGGAAGACCAGGTCACATCTGCAAAAATACCAGCTGTGGTGGCAAAAAGAAAAGAAGCCATGACTTTTGAGAGTTGCAGGAAAAGACTTTTTATATACCATGACAGGTTTAGATGCTGACACATAACCTGACACATAACCTTGAAGAAAGTCAGGCTTAAAAAAGTTCTAACCAAATCTAGATTTAGTAAAGGATGAAAATAACTGGTCATCCTTGCTAAAATATTTTGTTCTATCCACATAGAATCTTTACTGCCTGTGAATGTCTATAGATGTCTATACATTGAAGGAGGTTTTAGTTATGATTAGAAGAGGCCATACAACAGATTTACGGACTGATTCAAATCTGATTTTGTGGTAACCTTATGTGAGAAGGAGAGGTTTATTCTCAGTGCCACCTTTTCTCTTTGGAAAATGACATAATAAGGCTTGACAGAGAGGGCCTGCCACCCAGGAATTCCTTCTGTCAGATGTGAATGACAAAAAAAATGGACTTCTAAGACAGAAAATTCAGATCAGTATGATTAAGAGAGTGAACAAGAGCTCAAACAGAATGCTTAAGGTAAAAGAAAAATGTCACATAAGTAGGCTTTACAGACTTTAAGATAAGCAAGGGAAACAGAGTCTAGCCATGAATAATAACTGGAAACAGCAGCCTGAAAGAATATAATAGAAGAGTGTCTGAAGCTACAGTCAAAGATTCTGGATAAACAAAATAGATAGGATCATGTATTTGGATGGCGGTCCAAAATGCAAAAGAAATGCCTTCAATTGTTTAGTAAGTGTTTTTTCTTTCTTTCTTTTTTTTTTTTTTAATTACTACAGTCTTTTGGGTTTCTAATACCATGAGAGAAATGGACCCCATTATTAAGTCAAAGTATGATTAAAGTTCATGAAATTAGTATTGTTTCAATCTTTGATGTTAGCCAGAAATTGTCTTTGCAGCACCCGCAATGTGCCCAGCAATTACTCCTTCTACAATTCCTATGGAGTTGCACTATCGGTAACATATCTAAATACGATTGTAGATTCTTTTTTATAACACCCATTGTTCCTACAACTACTGGAACTGTCTGGGTAGCTTTCTTCCACATTTCTCTCATTTCTGCCTGCAAATTCTGATATTTTATGACTTTGTGTCTCTCTCTATGCAAGACACTGTAGTCGCTGAGTGTAGCGATTTCAATGATCGTCGATCAATGCTACTTTTGTCTTCTTTTCATGGACCACTAAATCTGGTTTTCTCGCATCTGTCTTTTGAAATTTGGTAACGGATGATTCCATGTGATATAGACTTCATCATTTTCTATGATGCTTTGTGTCTCATGTTTCCAGTGTTTTTTTAACTACTTCAATACCATAATGTTTGCACAAACCCCAGGGCAACAGTCTTGCCACATTATTATGCCTTTAAGTATACAGTCCTTCTGCCATTAGTATGTCACAGCCAGCAACAAGGTGTGCAACTGTTTCCAATTCTGTTTTACAAAACCTATATTTGTCTGTTTCTCCTACATGTTCAATGGACTTTGCAAACCACCGTGTATGTAGTCCACTATCTTGAGCCACCAATATTAAGCTTTTGTCTTTTGATTTCACCTCTCCTTAACCATTCCTGAGTTAAATCCTGATCAACATGAGGTTGTTCCAGGTGTTTTTTTATACTTGCAACTATATTTTTGCATTTTCCACATTTCTTGCCTTCTCTTCTGATTCTTCATCTTATATTCTTTCTTTTGTTTTTGGCACATGCAGTTGCTGCCTAATTTATATCTACTTCTGGTTTAATTTCCATTCCTGCTTGATGCCGACATGCTTCTGCTAGACTAAGCAGGGAAGTCATCTTAGATTTATTCTCCTCATGTTTCAAAACTTTCACTATGTTTGGGTCTTGTGAGGTCATCAGATATGTATGTAGTCCCACAATTGCAGATCTATACATGTAATCAATTACAAGGAGGCACATACCTCCTTCAGAATGGGGAATGTATATTCTTGGTATGCACTGATTTTTATAAATCATTTGGTGAGCATGAAGCATCCTTCTTGTTTTCCTAACTAATTTATCCAACACCTTTTGGGGCCAGTCAATCACTCCAAAACTGTAAGTTAGGACAGTAAGAGCAAATTGGTTTATAGCTTGAACTTTGTTCCTAGATGTCAATGCTGTTTTCAGGATTAATTTAACTCTTCTACAAAATTCCTTACTGAGTGTTATTCACATTTGTTCATGTTTTATTGTTGACCCTTCATCATTTTCCAAATATTTATACACACTCTTTTTCTTGTCCCAAACTAAGGTTTTCTTGGTGCTGCAGGTTTCCTGCTTTAAAGGTTGCTCTTGCACATTTATCAAGACCAAATGACATTGTTATATCATCTGAAAAAAGTTTTGACTACTTACAGTTGTGCTTTCAGTTCCTCATCTGATGAACTATGCATTTTTAAATCATCAACAGAGAAGATAAGAAGTCTTTACACGTTGTTTTCTGAGAGCCAAATTATAGCCATGACCTAATCTGTTAAGCAGACAGCTTAATGGGTTAAGGCCAAGGCAAACGAGCAGTGGTGACAGTTGAATTTTTATCCCTGGAATAATAATTTGTCCTTTATCATGGCTTAGCTGCAAAGTGGTTTGCCACTGTTTCATGGTCATTGTGATGTAGTTTATCAGTGTAGATGCATCTGATACATTTTTAAGCATTCTTTTATCCATGAATGAAGGATACTGTCAAATGTTTTTTTATAGTTTATCTGTGCCATACTTAGATTCTTCCCCTTTTTACAGTTCTTCATTATGACATTAACAACAGATGATCCTTTGTTCCATATGATTTTCTTTTCTTACCCTGTTGTTCTATTGCCATAATTAAGTTTTCTTCTAAATGACTATAAACTCTGTCAACATCAATTCCAGTGTATAGCATATATGTTGTTGGAAGGCAAGTTATTGGTCTATAGTTTTTAAGGTAGCTTCCAAGTTCACTTTTAAGTAGGAGCATTGTTTTTCCTGTTGTTAGCAGGGTGCGCATATAGATAGTTCTTACTTATGGCTAAATCTACAAGGCAAAAATTTTAATACTTTTAGCCAGAAGTTGGGTACTGCATCTGGGCCTGGGATTTTCTAATTAGAGGCTTTTCTTAACTTTGTTTCAATCTCTCTGGCCGTTACTTCATCCCATTCCATATCCTGTACATTTGAACTTCTTATTCTTACTTTTACTTCTTCTATCCATTTAGCAACTTTGTTATGTTCCTCAGGATCTTCATAAATACTTCTCCAAAATGTATCTATTTATTCTTCTTTTGGTGGTCTTTCAATTCCTTTCACCTTGTTTCCCAATTCTCTGTAAAGTTTTTTTGGGGGTCATCAGTAAGTTGCTTATTTTGTACTTTTCCTTTATATTTATCTGTGTATCTTCTAGGTTTTACTGCCTGTGCTGATATTTTTATTTTATTATTTGCGATAGTGCATGATGAATCCTGATCCGTTAAAATACTCCGCATTGCTTTTATCATGTCTATCTTTCTGTGTATTTTGTTGATCTGTTCCCTCTTCTATACTCTTCTAGCAGTGACACTTCTTGTCTTAATTGCTTTATAGTTTTCTCCATTTGATATTTTCATGATGGCATTCGATTTTTCCACATCCTTTCCCTCACTACCCTGTATTCTTGTGGTAAGACTTTATCTGTTATTAATTTGGCTGCCCAGTAACGTATCCTATTTACTTCTGTTATGTTGCATAAATCTCTATGGAGAGTCCTAATTACTGTGTTTGTTTGTTTTATCAAACTTCTAACTTTTGGGGTTTTATTGATCTTCTGCATTCTATTTCTTTCATTGATTTTACTATGTCTATCCATCTCTATTAAATCAAGCAACTCTTCTCAGAGATCATTTTCTTCTAAACTGTGGGCACATTCTTTGTTCCCAGTTTCCTGTGGGCATTCTATAGAAAGTTCCAGAGCTTCTTCCTGTGCCACGTTCTCTTTAGTTTCACCCAGTGTTATGCTTTGCTTTTTCATATGTGAAATCATTGGCCTATCACTTCTCGACATTGACTGTGTCAGAGTTGCCACAGTTTCCTGTTCTTTCTCTTGCTGTATAGCTCCAATTGAACCTTTTTACTGATTTGCTATGGCTTGCTCAAAATTATCTTCATATTTCAAGTGATTATATGCTTCTTGCTCCACTGGTTTCTCCTTAATTTGGGTATCCATTCCTATAGCCTGTTGTGTTGTTATCCGAGTTAAATTATCTACACTAAATACTTCACTTTGCGGGTACTCCATAACCTCAGCTTCTGCTTCTTTAACTTCTCCATTACTAATCCACTTTTCTACTTTTCCTCTTTATTTTCTTATTTTTTTATTGTGAAATTTTCCATATCCGGATGTCTTTGCCTGTATTTCTCTTCAGATATCTTTGGTGCAGCTCTTTTTGCATTGATTAGTTTTGCTTTCTCCTTTGCATAAATATTGCACCATATTAAAGCTCTTTTTCTTTCCCATGTCCATAACTCTTCTTCAGATGTCTCTTGCTCCTCTTGTTTCTCCTTACTTTGGGGACTAGTTATTCTATCATTCTGTGATATGACTTGTGTTAGACTTTCTATACTGAATCCTTCACTTCACAAATATTCCATAACTCCAGCTTCTTTTTTAACTCCTGCTTGGTTAATCTTCTGTTCTGCATTCCTTGTTCGTGATCTTATTTTTTTATTGTGAAATTTTCCATATCTGGATGCCTTTGCCTATATTTCTCTTTGAATATCTTTGAGGCCACCTTTTTTGTGTTGATTTATTTGACTTTCTCCTTTGCATAAATATTGCACTATATCAGATCTCTCTTTCTTTCCCATGTCCATATTTCCCTTTTATACCCTTCAAACATCTCTAGATTTTGTTCTTTAAATTTTTGCACTTTCTCACTCGCTTCTTTTTCCAAACAGTACAAGGTTTCTTGGTTTATATACTGTTTTTCTTGGATCTGTTATATTAATTAACACATTATTTATTTGAAGCTTCTGACAGGTTTTCTTGTGGAAGTATTTTCTTTCCTGTAATTTTTATCATAATCTTTTTGTATATCTTTTGTCTGGAAATTCTGGGCTTTTTGCATAATAGTAAAAATACATAATTTCTTTCTTGTCTGCAATAGACCACTCTAGCATCTTTTTTGGCCTATCAGTTTTTGTGATTTTTGTGGCCTGCTACTTCCTTCTATAACAAGGGGGCCATCCTTCCCTTGAGCCTGACCTAGCCCCATTGTAGGAATATTTCCATGTCTTGAGGATTCTACACTGTCATTATTTTCCAGTCCTGGTACCAGTGTGCCTACCAAGATTGGGCACTTTTTTTCCCCCTGGGACTTGTGCACCCAAAAACACGAGTCACAGCAATAAAAGCACATAAACCACATAAACGCTCTCCTGATAATACGTTTTCATCATATAGCCGACTTCATCAGATGCAATACTCAAGTAAAATGAAGCATGGTGTTTAAATATCCTACCCAATTAAATCAAACACCAATCAAAATCATCACTTAATAAAACAATTAATAAATATAAACTCACAAATACAATAGACTTGTATAAAACCATCACATAAAAAAAAAAATATATATATATATATATATATATATATATATATATATATATAAACACATTTGTAATCCTTAACAAATGTTATAAAATACCTAAATTATAATAAGTGTTATAAAAACCTAATATATGTGACTTATATTTATTAATTTATCAGGAGAGCGTTTATGTGGTTTATGTGCTTTTATTGCTATGACTCATGTTTTTGGATCATTAAATTTTCCCTTTTTAATTCGTGAGTGGTCATCCTTCCAAAGGTGCTTTTGTTTTGTTACAGTTGGATTTTGGCACCTCTTCTTCTATTTTCTTTACTTGTGCACCCAGCTATCTTCTTCATTTTTTAACCTACTTCTATCCATGATATATGCTATATAAAATACATCTATATATCAGTGCTGTCTTGGTAAGATTTTCTGAAAAACAGGGTCCACCTCAGGAAGGTACTCACCAAGACTTGAGGATGAATTCAATTCCAGCAATACTTCTCTCCTTTTGCTGATTTTATTATCTCTCCATTTAGACCCCTTTGTAGATGACCAGACAATGGAATCTACCATCTTAAAAAAGTCAGAATTTTTAGACATCAGTGGAATGGGAGAAGCCAGACTCTCAGCTTTATTGTGTCACAATATGAGTAAGATTTGTCTGAAGGGTAAGACAGCAGTGTCTTGAAAGATCAAAGATCTAGTGCCCTGTACAGAAGAAAAGGGATAAGCAGTGGAAATCTGATTTTGTGGGCCAGAAGACAGCTACTAGAATGATTTTGGCCTTCAGACATTTGTCCTTATAGATAAATCTCACATCAGAAGAAATGGAGAAAAGTGTAAAGGAATCCATATGGCTATTTGTGATCCAGAGCATCCTCAATCTGGCTCTCCAGAAGGGAAATCAGGGAAAAGAAGTTGAAATATTTACATTTGTTGGGGAAGCAAAGAGATCACACACTGAAGTGCCCCAAAACTGAAATGTTCTTCTTCTCACTGAAAGACTCCTGGATCTTTATGAGATAATGGAAGACAGAGACTGAGACTGCCCCCCCACAGAGATGTTCTTTCCTAGAGCATAGGATACCAATAGACAGCAAAACAAATTGATGGACCAATGCTACACATTTCTCCCTGCTCACGGATGTACCATAGAGCAGTGATGCTGTCTAAATGGATGGAGCTGACCCCTGATGCATGAAGTCCTGAAAGGTAAGCTAACTTGAGAGAACTGCGCTTGTTTTGAGAATAGTTATATGATGACTCCTGAGATGACCAGATGCCAAGAATCTGTGGTGACTGCGACAAAATGTGTCTTAAGCTGAAGGAGACTTCCAGACTGATTTGAAATGGAAAAGAAACAGAAGCAACATATTTGGACCCATGACTGAAATGCCCACTGAAGAATCTTCATGGGAAATGTGTCATATCAGGAGGCTTTGTTTTCTTTCTTCTTTTTTTTTTTTTTTTTTTGCAACTTTTTTCCACAACTACCTACTGACCATTAAACCCTCACTTGGTCAATCACCCCATTAATTCCCCCCACTGAGAAAGAGACAGTTAAGAAAGGTCATTCCCAGGCAGCCATCAGATGTGGTTTGAAGGACTTTCCAGTTTTCATCCTAGCAGCAAAGATACACACACCCTGCAAGGTGCTGTGGAGGGGACAGGTAATGGATTTTTTTACTTATGATGTCATTTTATCCATGACTAGTGCCAGCAGTCAAACATATTTCTCGTTCGATTTTTTTTTTATTAAAAAGCTTCAGATTTTTTTCCTTTACTTGTTCATACATTCATAAGTGTATACTTGGCTAACAACCACTGGGGCCTTTATAAGCCTAGCCAAGCATCCCAATTGTATCCCACAAGTTTATGTGCCTTATAGGTTATTTAAAGTGGTATATGTAAGATAGGGAAAGATTTACAGGGTGTCTCTGTCCCTTAGAGACACAGGTGCTAGACCGAAGGTATATTCTGATTTATCATCCACTGATCCAGGTTTCTTTTGAATAAAGTTAGAAAAGCGCTTGTATACCAGACATAGATCACTTGCTTCTCATCAGTCTGTAGGAAACTGAGTATAGAGATAGGGCTTTGAGGTGATCTGCAGAGGACATGCTGTTTACACACCCTGTATTCTTTTTCTGACGAACCCCTGTGAACAGGGTCTATGTTAAATCACTGAATGCTTAAAAAAGCAAATGATGATTTATCGAACCCATGTAAGCGAAAACTTGCAATCTCAAACGTTTAGACAAGCGATTTTTTTTAATCTCGAACGTTTAGAACAGTGATTTTTTTTAAAAGGGAAAAAAAATCGCTGTTCCAAAAAAAAAAATGTAAAACATTACCCCCCTACTTAAATATACCAACTCCGAGATTGCACTACAGTCACGAAAACAGCAAAATAACAGAAGTGGCCAAGCGATTTCTTTCCCAGGGAAAGAATTTGCTTATATGCCATTTTGCTATTTTGCCTTTTCGTGCTTTCAAGTTCGATCAAGACGCATTCGAAAGAATGTGCCTTTGATCATTTAATAGAACATTCCAGTTGTTACATCTGCCTGGCTAAGTACTCACTATAGGGGGTGTTGCACTCAATGATGGGTCTGATGATGGCCAAATACAGTGGAACAATGACATCTTTAGACTAAGATGCCCTGCCAAGCTGAGTAACACAGAATGATTTTGTTACTACCATAGAAACATGCTGGTCAAAAGCCAGGATGTTCATTGTGGGACACTGCTGCAGTCATTACACATGGGTTATCCTGTCGTCATGCGGTTCCCCAGTCGGCCTGAGTTCCAAAGTCTTGGTCCGGCGTCAGTCGCTGTCACTTCTTCCCTGACGTCAGTATGCCAGGGGGATATAAGATGCAGCCGATGCCATTTTCTTCAGTCTTTCTTGCTGCGTGGTGCCTGAAGCAGAAGCAGTTCGCAAGTGCCGGTTGGCCAACTCCTGAGATTTTCATACTGAATCCAGAACCGAAGTCTTCTAAAAAGCTATGTACCCCACTGGGGAAACCTTTTCTTGCCTCAGACCAATGTCAGTAAAAGTTAATAATTGTATTTCTTGTGGGAAACAAATACCTCACAAGGATTTCCACTCCTACAGTATCCCATGCCTAGGCCCAGACTACGACGTCACTGGTTGTCGGTTTTGTGCTAGGTTTAACAAGCGCACTATTAAATGGTTTGATTTTTTCCGACATTATTTTGGCAGAAAATTTAATTACACTATGCCATCGGAACTTCCGACGACCGGAATTCTTAAAAAGCGCAAAGACAAGGATAGGCATCCGAGGCCCAAAACTGACGACGAGGCCTCTTCTAGGCCGGTTGCCAGTTCTCCAGTTTTCAGCGAGGCACCTACGCAGCCCCTGATGACTGCTTCAATAGAACCACAGACCGCCCCCGACTCCCACGTGGAGCTGGCTGGGCCTTCGGATGCTCCTGCAATTCAAATTACCGAGCTTAATCCTACAGAGGGAACCGAAATAGCTGAACAATCCACAGCTTCAGAGGGTGTTTTCAGACCTACCCAGTTAACAATTAAACCCTCTGTTAAGTCTAAGCCTCCCTTAAAAGCAAAGAAACAGACACAGCAATCTCCAGGGCAGGCTTCCATGCCTAAGAAACAAATGCTAAAAGTGGCCGAAGACCTAATCACCCTGATCAGAGGGTCCCAACCCCCTCCAGATAAAAGGCCCAGAGAAGAAGCAGACTATGAATCTTCAAACCAGGTGTCCATTTCCTCTGACTCATCCTCAGACCTAAGGTATTCCTTACCCCCTTATGAGGATTCTGATGCTGAGGAATCCATTCCATCAGCCTCTCCACCTGAGGACTACTCCTTTGGGGAGATTTTACATATCATGAGGGAGCATTTCCACTGGGAAGGCCAGGATTACTCAGAATCCAAGAAAAGGCTCAGAGACTTCCTTTTATTGCCTCAACACAGACCCCTTGCTATTCCGCCAGTGTTAGATATTGTGGATGATGTATACACTGAATCCAGCTTAAACCCTGATTCCTTACCACCAGCCCCTGTTAAGCCAGATAGATATTACAGAGTCCCTGACTCTCACAAATTTCTATACAAAAGCCCTGTTGCTGACCCTGAAACTATTTCTCAGGGACCCAAAGGGATTAAGGCCTCATCAGCTAAAAACCCAGTCCCCTCTGACAGAGATTCCAGAGCATTAGACAGATGGGGCAAGAAAGCTTATACATCTGCAACCTTAGCCATGAGAGCCTTGAATTGCCAGTTTCACATGCTAAAATATCAGCAATTTTTAATGTCTCAGTTGAAACAAAAGATGCTTCCAGATTCAGATCCTCCTAATTTGAAAGAAATGCAGGATTTATTGCATGCAGCTGAACAAGTGGGAAAACATACTTTGCAATGTGGTTTTGATTCCTTAGAGGCCTCCTGTAGAGCAGCAGTTACAGACTCTGCCATTAGAAGGCATGCTTGGGTAAAAGAACATATGCTACCAGATCATGTTAAGCCCAAATTACTGGATGCACCTTTGCAACGGGATGTGTTGTTTGGAGTTAAGGCAGAGGAGGTATTAAAAAAAGGAAGATGAGGCAAAATCTATGCAAATGGTCAAAGATTACTTACAGGTTCAACCTCCTCGTTTTAGCAGAAATTGGCCAACAAAAATTTGGTCCTTTCCTGTCACAGACAGACCTCAAAGGGGCAGATATAGACATCCAAGAGGTAGAGGTCAGACACAAGGCCCTTACAGACCTCGACAATGTGGTGCACCAGGCCAGAAAGAAGGGGAAGACAGACCTCAACCTTATAAAAAACAGTCTCAATGACTTCCCACTACAGCTGCCAAACAGCTCTCTCTTGGCAGCCCCCTTAGGAGGAAAACTGGCTCTTTTCTATCACAATTGGCATTGCATCACCAAAGACAAATGGGTTCTCAACATCATATCTCAAGGTTACAGGTTCCATTTCCACACTCTTCCAAGGTTAAAAGGAATGCCAAATCTGCCACCAAATCAATGGGCAGAGGCTCAAAAACAAATTACAGCACTCATAGACATGAGAGCTATTCAAAAGGTACCACCACAAGAGCAAGGACAAGAATTTTACTCAAGACTATTTCTGGTTCCCAGAAAGGACAAAGCCTGGAAACCCATTCTGGACCTTTCTTCTCTAAACACTTACCTGGATATTCCGAAATTCAAACTGTTGACACTACAGCAGCTTCTTCCCATGCTGAGCAAGAAAGCTTGGCTCGTGACTTTGGACCTCAGAGGCATACCTGCATGTCCCTATCAGACAAAACTCCAGAAGATACCTCAGATTTCTAGCAGGTTCAATGCACTATCAATTCTCTGCACTGCCCTTTGGCTTATCTACTGCACCCAGGGTCTTCACAAAGTGCCTGGCACCAGTAATTGCATTTTGCAGGCAAAAAGGAATTCATATTTACCCATACCTGAATGACTGCCTAATCCAAGCAGAGATCAAAGACATTCTTCTAAAGCATCTGGCATACGTAAAAAACTTATTAAGTTGCCTGGGGTACACAGTAAATGAAAAGAAATCAAAACTAGTGCCATCACAACAGATAATATTCCTTGGTGCCAGCTTAAACACAACGACCCAGGTGGCTTCTCACGCCAGACAAGCAAGGACAACTGACTCAGTATTTTCATTTAATGGCTACAAAGACCCAACTCCCTGCAATAAAAAATCTGCAGGCCTTGGGCTACATGGCATCTTGCATACTACTAATTCCATATGCCAGACTGCATATGAAGAAACTACAATGGTACCTAAAGAGTGTATGGTCTCAACACTGTCGAAATTTGGAAACAGTTATACCACTAATTCCTTGCCTACAACAGGAGTTTCAATGGTGGGCTCAAGCTTGTCACCTCAACAAGGGGCAGCCTTTTACTCAACCCACAGCCAGGCAGACACTGACAACAGATGCATCGGATTACGCCTGGGGAGCACACATGGCAGGAAAATGTATTCAGGGCGAGTGGCCTGCAGAACAAAGACATCTCCACATCAATCAAAAAGAGATGCTAGCTGTACAAAATGCAATTATATTTTTCAAGGACCTGCTACATCCAGGACAACTACTACTAAAGACAGACAGCACCACAGTTATGTGGTACATAAACAAGAAAGGGGGCACACACTCCTACCCCCTCTGCAGACAAGCCATGAACTTGTGGAACACAGCTTTAAACTACCAAGTTCATTTGCAGGCACAATTCCTGCTAGGAGAGAACACACTGGCAGACAACCTAAGCAGAAACATCATGGATCCTCACGAATGGCAATTGAGTCCACAAATATTCAGAATGATAGCACAAAAATGGGGAATCCAGACGTAGATCTGTTTGCAACCCCAATGAACTGCCAACTACAGAAATTCTGCACAAGGAGCTACCATACACAAGCATGGAAAGTGGATGCCCTCTCATTCAGCTGGGAAAAACTAGAAGTATACGCTTTCCCTCCTTTACCTCTCCTTTCAAAGGTACTCATAAAAGCCAGGCAGGAAGAGCCAAAGATGATCCTGATTGCACCAGACTGGCCACGCCAGCACTGGTACCCAATCTTAAAGAACTTAGCACAAGAACCACCCTGGATTTTGCCTCACATTCCACAGCTGTTGACACAACACAACAATCAGATACTTCACAGCCAGCTAAAGAACTTAAATCTAGCTGCATGGAAAATTACTTAACCAAGCAAGCATTGCCTCTCTCCAAAGCTGTTATGGATGTCATTCTGGAGGCCAGAAGACCTAGCACCAGGAAAGCTTACTCGGATAAATGGAAGAGATTCTGTGCCTGGAACCAAGCACACAGCCTTGACCCTTTTGTACCAAACATTCCTCAGATACTTCAATACTTAACTGAGATGCTGGACAAGGGCCTCTCCTTCTCATCCATCAAGATTCATGCCTCAGCCATTTCTGCTCATTACAACATGGTGACAGCTCCACCAATTTTTTCAAATCCTTTGCTCAAACAGTACCTCAGAGGGGCTAAAAACATGAGACCGCCCCGTAGAGCACCTACGCCAACTTGGGACCTCAACTTTGTTTTGGAAAAATTAACTTTACCTCCTTTTGAGCCAGCTAACACAGCAGATTTAAAATACATCTCTTGGAAGACTGCTCTGCTACTGGCAATAACATCAGCAAGAAGAGTTTCAGAATTACAGGCACTAATGGCTGTGGAACCATTCCTCATCTTCCACCAGGACAGGGTGTCTTTAAGAACTAACCCTACGTTTATGCCTAAGGTAATATCAAGTGTGGCTCTAAACCAAAGTATTCACTTGCCAACTTTTTATCCAAAACCACAGAACAAAGGGGAGAGTCTACTACATTCCTTGGACATTCACAGACAGTTGTAGGTAAATTATATAACATTCCCCTTCCTTTATGTACTTTTTTTTATACATAAAAGCCCATATATTAAAAACTGGACTTCTCTGGTGTCCCAGTAGTATCTTTTTTTTAAGTATTTTTAAGTAATTTGAACATTCCCCTTGACTTCCATTTGAAGAAACAGTGAGGGCACAGTGATGGCACACATCTCTTGGTGACTTTAAGACTATTAAATGTCACATGGGCGACCTGGGGTTGTGACTAGTTATGAATACATATATAAAATATTAAAAGAATAATAATAAAAATATACTATTTGTGAGGGATGGATGCAGTTTGATGGGACGAGGATTTGATTTTTGAAATTCAGCTTTTGATTCATCATAACTTTCAGCACTACTTTAATTTTCTTTTGCTTTAGTTCTTTTGCAAGTAAGGGGCGGCTATGGGGGCTATTTTTGCACCCTCATATACCATATAATATATAGGTTACTTTGAAAAGTCTTCTATCTTCTAGTACCTTTTAAAAAAATAATATTATTCTTTATTAGCGTTATATTATTGATGATTTTTTTTTTTTGTAGGGGTGAATTATGGAATTTTTTTTTTTGATATACTATATAGGGAATACATAAGGCTCTCTTTTCATTTTGAATGATGGTAGGGAAGAGATTAACTTTCTGGATATAACTTTATATCAAGAGGAAGAAAACATTGGTTATAGACCATTTAGAAAAACACCTACTGTTAACATGTTTCTTCATGTACACAATGGACCGGACATCTTATCGCTCATTACCATTAGGGGGTTTAAAAAAGAATTTTTGACCACAGTAATAATAATTAAAAGAGAAACAAAAAAAAAAATGGAATTTGACTGAGGGACTGAGAGAGGAGAGAGGATGAGGGTATGAGGTAAAACAAAAAAAAAAAAGTTAGTTCTGGGGACTGATAATGAACATGAAGAAACCAGTAAGAGCTTTAGGAATACTGATTATGCTTATGATGGTCTAAATAAACTAACCAAAAGAGGAGGAGGAAGAAAAAGAAAAACTATTGTACTAAGCCTTATCCCCTCAGATTGAGAGAAGCTGTGAAGAAAAGAAAAATAAATATTGGTATCTGATGACTGATGATGAGAATATAGGTCACCTTTTATATATATATAACATTCTCTAATATAAGAGGAAAAATTTAAAATTAATTATTAAACTTTAAATTTAAAAAGAAATGAAAAAAAAAATTTTGATTCACATCCATGTGTTTTGTTTTTGTAATTTTTGTGTGTAAGGTTATAAACCCAAGTAAAAAAAAAAAAATATCCTGCTTACCAAGATTCTACTTTAATTGTAGGTCAGCGAAACATTTTTTGGACATATCACAGACAGTTACGCTTCTACTTGGACAAAACCAAAGCTTTCAGAAAATCTGAGCAATTATTGGTAGCATACGCTGCAGGAGCACAGGGAAAAGCCATTTCAAAGCAGACTATTTCAAAATGGATAGCTCACTGTATACGTTTTTGCTATACCCACCATGGGAAACCTGTACCTAGCAGCATTAGATCTCACTCCACCATGGCAACAGCCACTTCAACTGCCTACCTCAGAGGAGTGCCTACCAACGATATTTTAGAAGCAGCAACATGGAGTTCTGTCCATACCTTCACCAAACATTACCATTTGCCTTTATATTCCAAATCCAGAGCTGGCTTTGCCACTGCTGTGCTGCAGGGCCTTATAGCCACCCCTAATGCCTTATAGATCCATCCTCCCTACCTCAGCTTTGGGATTCCACCCAAGTGTAATGACTGCAGCAGTGTCACACGATGAACATAGTACAGTTTTGTAACTACCATAAATGTAAATGTTCGAGTGTAGACACTGCTGCAGTCCAGGTTACCCTCCTTCCTTCCCCTCTGACTTTCTGGTACGTACCTAGCTCTTCTACCCTTATTTCCTAAAGGGAGTATTTGCTGGTAATTAAAAATGGTTGTTTGTTTTTCTACTATATATTTTACTAGCAATTTGCAAAGCCTACCAATTTAGAGGCACCTGACATCTGGGGCAAGAAAAACTGAAGAAAATGGCGTCGGCTGCATCTTATATCCCCCTGGCGCACTGACGTCAGGGAAGAAGCAACAGCAACTGACGCCGGACCAAGACTTTGGAACTCAGACCAACTGGGGAACCGCCTGACGGCAGGATAACCCAAGTGTAATGACTGCAGCAGTGTCTACACTCGACCATCTACATGTATGGTAGGTACAAAACTGTACTTTACTATCTACGTGTAGACCCAAATCTCAGACTACTGGTTCTACTCGTAGGATGTGTGTTTTCAATTAGGTCATTGCCTTGGCTGGTTGACTTCCCAAAGGGTACTGTTATACATTTCTTGACACTGAGTTTTAAGCCATGGCTTTGGCACAGGTCATTTGTCTGTGTTAATCCTTTCTGTGCATATCTTTGCTGGAGCCTTCCTGTGTCCTGACAGAGTGCTCTTCAAACTATCTGGAGATATACAGAGCTGAGTATATTTTCTGGCACTTCAGAGTTGTGTACTTGTAATTGTTGTTTGACTAATTTTATATCATTGCTGGCTGACTTCAGAGTTGTGCACTGTTATTTTTGATTCGTTGTATAATTTTTCAGATCTCTGCTGAAGGTGTCCCCCCGACCAATTTCTCTGTGTCTTAAGTTGGTATAACTGGTTTTACATCCTGTGTGTTATCTGACTATCTCAAGGATTACTTGCATAAAATTAGACCCTCTTAGTAAAAGTCTGCATATCATTGCTGGAGCCTTCCTGTGTCCTGACAGAGTGCTCTTCAAACTATCTGGAGATATACAGAGCTGAGTATATATTTCTGGCACTTCAGAGTTGTGTACTGGTAATTGTTGTTTGATTAATTTTATATCATTGCTGGCTGACTTCAGAGTTGTACACTGTTATTTTTGCTTCACTGTATAGCTTTTTAGATCTCTGCTGAAAGTGTTGGTTTTCCCATATCCACCCTCCCTATTCCTGTGTTCATAGGTTCATAGGTTCATACTAGGCTATCTGCCCTAGGGCATTTATAAGCCTAGCCAGAGTGTGTTTGGCTTTCGCCACCCCTTGGAATGAGTATACAGTGCCCATTTTAAGGTTTAGTTTACTGTACCTCTGTCTAGCAGTGACACAGAAGTGACCCCCGGGGTAAACCTACGATCTCCCATCCACTCATCAAGATTTCCCTTAAAGAGAGTGAGTGAGGGGCTCTGACTAACATGGACTGGGATTTTATTCCAGAGTGAAGGGAGCCTCTGGGTTATGAATCTGTCCCTCCAGCATGTCCTATTTCTTTCTGTGCTGAGGTTCAAATCTCTCGCTCGCGTAGCTCTGGTGGATTTGGATTTTCTGAAGTGGAGCATGTCCATTAATTCCAGGTTGGACATGGCCTTGTACATCAGGCATAGATCGCCTCTGAGTAGGCGGTATGCTACTGAGTAGAGCTGAAGTTTCTTTAGCCGGGCAGCATATGGCATATGTTTGAGTCCCTTGATCCTCTTGGTGAGGTACTTTTGGGGTCTTTCCAACTGCTGCAGGTGTCGGGTAAGGTACATCCCAAATGGGGCATTGTACTCAATTATGGGCCTGATGAGGGAAGAGTAAAGGGGCACAATGACCTCTCCAGATCTAGATGTGAATCCCTTCATGATAAGGCAGGCAATATAGAAGGTCTTTCTAACCACTTTGGCAATGTGAGTGTCAAACGAGAGGTTACTGTTAACTTGGGTCCCTAGGTCCCTAATTACTTCTTCCGTACTTAATGGATTACCACCTATGTGGTAATTTGTGGGCACTTTGTTTTTCCCAAAGGGTATGACTATACACTTTTTGGCGTTTAGTTTAAGGCCATGGCTCTGGAACCAGTTTCCATTTCTGTGAGACCCTTTTGAAGGATGCTTGTGTCCACTGGAGAATCAGTTATGGCGCCCAGTTTGCAGTCATCTGCAAACTTGATCAGCCACAATCCTCCCATGTTAGCCTGTACCTCAGAAAAATAAATACCGAACAAGAGAGGTCCCAGGACCGAGCCCTGTGGGATGCCACTTGTGACTGGTTTAGAGTCTGACATGGCTCCAGCAGTTCTGACCTTGTGGGTTCTGTCCTTGAGCCAGTTTGCAACCCATCTTATGACATAGGGGTTTATATTTAAGCTGGAGAGCTTGTCTATGATGCCCGAGTGGGGTATTGTGTCGAAGGCTTTTGCAAGGTCAAGGTAGGCTGTGTGAACTACCTTACCCTCGTCAATGGCCTTGGTGACTGTTTCAAAGAAGTTGACCAGGTTCAAAAGGCAGGATCTGCCCTTAACAAAGCCGAATTGGGTAGGATCCAGTGTCTGTAGGTCCCCAATGTCCTTGTTAATGAGTTCCATAATGATCCTCTCCATAGCTTTGCAGACCAGGCTCGTCAAGCTTATGGGGCGGTAGTTTCCAGGGTCCGTAGAAGCACCTCCTTTGTGGAGTGGGACCACTGTTGCTGTATGCTATTCCTTGGGCACATATCCTTTAGTAAGGCTGAGATTAAACAGCTGCCTTATGTGTGGGTTTAGCTCTTCTTGGAGTTCATGTAGCATGCAACCTGGGACACCGTCTGGTCCCATTGATGCTGTGTTTTTAGCTTTGGAGAGGGCGGCTCTCACCTGGGCATCTGAGATGTCAGGGAGGCAACACTCTGCTGGGATAGATATTTGTCCCTTTGGGGGGGAGGGGGGAGAAACATTTGCACTGAACCTGTCTGCTAGTATGTTGGCAATGTCTGTGGGTTCAGTGTATTTTTTGTCATTTTGGACAAACTCTGAGCATATCTGGGAGTTTCCACTCAGGTTTCTAACATAACTAAAGAAAGCCTTGTGATTATCTTTAGTGTCTTGTGCAATTTTTCTCTCAAAGTTGGCCTTGGATGATTTTATGAGTGATCGTAGTTTTTTGCTAGTACTGATCAGAGATGCCTTCCCTTTTATGTATTTTGCTCTATCATGTAGTAGCTTCCTCCTTCTGTTGTATAGCTTATTAATGGCTGGGGTCCACCAGACAGGACGCCTACCTTTGGGGGAATGGGTCTTGGTTTTATTTGGGATTGCATGATTGATTTGGAGGCTTTTGCAGTGGCCCACCCCCACTGTAGATTTGATCTGGGACACTCCACCCAGTCTCATCTCTTTACCTCATTCTACATAATAGACTCCTTCTTCACTTGTTTTTAGTCATTTTTAATTTAATTGCATTTTTTAAACTGTTTGGTCTAACATTGCTACATACTCAAGTGTGCTAGCTTGTACTGCATTTGAATTGTTTTTACTGCTGTTTTAGCTACTTTGCTGTGTATATGTATATATATATATATATATATATATATATATATATATATATATATATATATATATATATATATATATAGATAGATACCTTTCCTGTAGCTAGTGTAGTCCAGATTAAGATTTGCTGTATCCAGGACTGTATGTAAGCTTCTGAGTCCCCCCAAGCTTTCTGTGTTGGAGGGAAGCCTTCTAGCTTATCAGTGAGAGTGGTAAGCACTAGGTAACCTTTCTACCACATAAGAAGTGGTTCTGGCCCAGAAATTCTAGTTATTGGCAGTTTGGGCAGTTTTTCCATCTCTCTCAACTTTCTGATTTAAAAGCCCACATTTGCACTTGTTTCCCCCCTTTCCTGTAACTAGTTTAGTCCAGATACAGATTCTTAGTTTTAGCACTTGAATTTGCTTATTCATGATCAGCACTTGTTCAGAACCTGTAAGTTCTAAATAACCTACTAACTACTACAGCACTCAACCTTCCTCGTTACCTTGAGGAAAACAGTTTTGGTACTTACTTTCCTCACTTGCTTAGAGAAAAACAGCTCTTGTACTCACTTTCCTCATTTATCTAGAAGAAAATAGTTTTTTATCAGGCATGTCCAAGGGTCAGCTCCCAGTGTTCTCTCCTGTCTATCTGATGAATTTGGGCATCTTGGGGAAATGTAGGAATTGCCTCATGTAAACAGACAACCCTCTCCTCCTACCTCCCAACACTACAACCTGTGAGAGATGCACTTATCTAGCCAAACTGGAGGTGTAAAGCTCTCTCCAATCAAGACTGAACTTGATAGTCAAGAGGAGAAAGTAAACACTTGCACCACACCACACTCATCACATAGTCTCACTAAATCTACATCACCAAAATCCACACATAGAAACACAAAAACATTCACGCAGGCTGTCAATAATAATCTGCTCAAGCAACAGAAACCTCCAAAGCAGAAATGCAAGCAACCTCCACCCCCCAACACAACCCAGATGACACATAGCCTGCAGACTCAGTGTGCCTCTCAACCACAGCCAATAAGGCAAAACAACATACCCAACACACTAGTCATAGGTGACTCTATAGTCAGGCACACTGATGTCCCACTCACCAGGCTAAACAAGGAGAAGGTTACTGTCAGCTGCCTGTCAGGTGCCAGGATCCACCACATAACCCACGCACTCAGGTCACTCCACAACATGTACAAATATGACTAGGTCATTGTCCATGTTGGTGTGAACGATCTGAGACTACATGAAAAGAGACATGGAAGAGCTCTCCAATCTTGTAACCCAGGCAGGTATGACCCTAGCCCTGAGTAGCATTCTGCCATCACCCAGAATGATGCCGCAGTACAAGGACAAAATGATTGACTTCAACAATTGGCTAAGCTTCTGGTGCCATTCTAAAGGGATCCAATATCTGTCCGCCTGGGATGACATGGTCAACAGACCATGATGCTTTGCCAGAGATGGCCTGCACCTGTCAACCCTGGGATTCCAGATACTGGCTAAGGTTCTTGCCGCCCCTATAGTGCCTTTTTTAGGCAAGGTTCAAATGACAAATTCACTACCGTAACAGGAACAGGCAAGCAAAAACTGAGGGTGATGCTACTCAATGCTAGAAGTCTAAATCTCAAAATGCACTCACTCGAGGCACTCCTTAAAATGGAGAACATCGATATCTGTGCAGTGACTGAGACCTGGTTCAAGGCTCCAGAGAGCACCCCTGCACTACCAGGCTATAACTCATACCACACTTTTCAGCCATGTAACTTGGACCGGAACACCAAAGGCAGAGGTGTGTCCATATTCATTAAGGATATCCACACCTCCAAGCTAGTTGCTCAGCATATTGCAGCCAAGGTTATCCAAGTGTAACTAAGTCTGGGCAAAACTGCAATGCAAATTGTAGCTTGCTACAGATCACCCATCATGCCCCAGGACTCCCACTCCTCTTTAATTGATGTACTGGAAAATATTAGGGTTCAACCAAACACCCTAATAATGGGCGATTTCAACTACCCCACCATTAACTGGGAAAACTACTCATGTACCAACTCCTTCATTCAATGCTTTCTGGAATTCATAAACTCCAATGCCCTGGATCAGCGTATCCACACCCCCACCAGGGGCAACAGTATCCTAGATCTAGTCATTACCAACATGAGTGACCGGTGTTCCACACCTGAAGTCAATGCCTCATTGGTCCGATCCGACCATAAGCTAATCACCCTAGATATCCACATCCTGCCCCCACCCCCCATTAAGGAAACCATGGCAAAACATTTCTCCAAAGCCAACTTCTTGCTTCTTAAGAAAGAAGTGGTGAACTTCATGACACCCATGCAGATGGACAATACAGTTACGACTACTGAATCCTATGCAGTTGCACTTTATAAGCACTTACATGAGTGCATGGATCGTGCTATCCCAAACAGAACCAAGATGCTATCCTCCAAAAAAGGAAGCCAATCTGGTGGTCCCCTGCCATAAACAAACTGTACAACAGAATGAAGAAACTGTTGCAAAAGAGAATAAAATCCCATGAGTGGAGGAGCTCCCTGGTCAGCCTCAGTAAGAAGCTGCGATCCAAAGCTAGTTGCGAAAACAAACTTGCCACTGATTCTAAAGACAACCACAAAGCATTCTATAGCTATGTCAAGAATCTCAATGGCAACACTCAGATCTGCTCTGAGTTACAGCACAATGGCACTAAATATACAGACCCAACTGTTATTGCCAACATCCTGGCAGATAGGTTCAGTGCTAACTTTACCCCCTCTCTTCCCCTAAAGGGCTCATCTCTATACTGGAAGAATGCAAAGTTCCTGTAATCATGGCTGCACAGGTAAAAACCACACTCTCCAAAGCCAAAAACACAGCATCCATGGAACCAGACAACATCCCAGGCTGTGTTCTACATGAACTACAGAACGAACTGGCACCCCACCTAAGTACCATGTTCAACCATAGCCTCACCTCAGGCTTTGTGCCTGCTGAATGGTGCACAGTGACAGTTATCCCACTCCACAAGGGGGGAGCCACCATGGACCCCGGGAACTACCACCCCATTAGCCTGATGAGCCTGGTCTGCACGGCCATGGAACGTATCATCATGGAACTTATAAACCAAGACATTGGTAATCTCCAAACTCTGGACCCCACCCAGTTCGGGTTTGTAAAAGGCATATCATGTCTCCTAAACATGACAGACTTCTTTGAAGCAGTCACCAAAGCCATAGACAAGGGTAAGGTGGTTCACACAGCCTATCTACATCTTGCCAAGGCTTTCGACACCATCCCCCACTCTGGAATTATAGATAAACTCACTAAACTAGGTATAAATCCCTATGTCACAAGATGGGTTGCCAACTGGATCACTGACAGAACCCACACTGTGAAAGTAGCAGACTCCAAATCTGACTTCAAACCAATGACAAGTGGAGTACCACAGGGTTCAGTCCTGGGTCCTCTCCTATTTGGTATCTACTTCTCTGAAGTATAGGCTAACACAGAAGGACTTTGGCTAACAAAGTTTGCAGATGACGGCAAACTAGGAGCCATAATCAAAACTCCTAACGATGTGGACATCCTACAAAAGGGCCTCACTGAGACAGATGCCTGGTGTCAAAGCCATGGCCTCAAGCTCAATGCCAAAAAGTGCATTGTCATCCCCTTTGGTAAAAACTCTGTACCCATGAACTACAACATAAGCGGTAATATACTTAACACCAAAAGTGTGATAAGAGACCTTGGGACACAGGTGGACAGTAGTCTCTCCTTTGATAATCACATTGCCACAGTAGTCAGGAAATTCTTCTATGTGGCACACCTCATCACAAAAGGTTTCTCATCCAGAAAAAAAGAGATCATTGTTCCCCTCTACTCATCACTCATTAGACCCATTATAGAGTACAATGCCCCTTTTGGTATGTACCTCACAAGACATCTACAACAACTGGAAAGGCTGCAGAAGTACCTTACAAAGAGGATTACCGGCCTCAAACAAATGCCCTATGCAGACCGTCTCAAAAAACTCCAGCTTTACTCCGTCGCATATTGCCTACTCAGAGGCAATCTCTGCCAAACATACAAAGCTATGTCAAACCCAGAGCTGTTGGACATGCTCCACTTAAAGAAATCCCAGTCCCTCCAAGCTACACACTCTAGGGACCTAAACCTTGTCACCACAATAAACAGAACATGCCGGAGGGATAGATTCATGTCCCAGAGACTTCCCATTCTCTGGAATAAACTACCTATCTATATCCAACAGAGCTCCTCATTAGCACTCTTCAAGAAAAATCTTGATGAATGGATGGGAAATAGGAAATTCACCCCGGAGATCACCTCTGTGGCTCTGCTCGACAGTGGCACAGGAAAATAATTTTCTTGGGTGGCAAAAGCCAGGGTACCTTTTTGGCTGGGCTTGTATAGGCCCCAGGGCCGATAGCCTAGTACCTACCTATGTAGGATGTTAGTGTCTTGGGCGGATTCTATGACTCTTTCTAGTTTGCAGACATCTGCAATCATCTGCAAACTTGGTCATCCAAAGGTCCTTGACTTTGGTATTGATTTCTGAGAAGTAGATGCAAAAAAAGAGTGGACCCAACACAGAGTCCTGAGGGAATCCAGTAGTGTCTGGCTTCATTATAGAGGTGGTCTCCCCTTTCCTAACTTCTTGGGTCCAATCTGAGAGCCAGCTGGCTATTCCAATCATAACATAGGGGTTTATGCCTATATCCATATGTTTCTTTATAAGGCCTGATTGGAGTATTGTGTCAAAAGCCTTATCCAGGTCAAGGTAGGCAGTATGCACTGTTTTGCACTCATCCATTGCTTTGCTGACCACCTCAAAGAAGCCCACCAGCTTGAGTAGACATGATCTGCCCCGTGACAAAACTAAACTGGGTTGACTCCAGTGTTTCAAGGTTTTTTGTTTTCTTATTAATCATTTCCATGATAATTCCTTCCATGGCTTTATATATGAGACCAGACCAATATATGGGTCTGTAGTTGTCAGATTCCATTGATGCCCCCCCTTGTGTAGGGGGAGTATAATGTAGAGTGTTTCTGTTGTACTTTTTCTTTATCGCATAACAATGTTCATAAATTCTTCGTGACAGCTTGCAAAATATTTTCCCTGGATAGAACACCTAACGGCTATCACAAGTAGAAAATTATACAATGACCCCCCATTAATATTCCAAAACGTACATGCTGATTGGCCAGCATGCCTGTTGTAAATCCAACATATACTAATGGAAAAATTTCCATTAGTATAAGTCTTGATTTTTTGTGTTTGTGTTAGGTAGCAACGGAGAACGGAAGATCTCTGTTGCTGTAATCTCACTATGTTATGCATTTAACATAGCGAGATAGCTTTAAAAAAAAAAGCAACGGAGATCTTCCTTTCTCCGTTGCTTTTTTTAAAGATATCCCGCTATGTTAAACTCGTTTAACATAGAGAGACAGCTTTAAAAAAGCAAAGGAGATCTTCCTTTTGCCATCGCTTCCTCTACACAGCTCTGATGTATTGCATAAGCATACTCATGCGCAGTATATCAGCAAAAGCCCCAGGATAGCTGAAAACCGTGGAAGGGCACCACGCAGGTTTTATACAAAGGCATTATTTAAGAAAAGTAAGCATTTTTTTTCTTAAATAATGTCATTGTATAATAGCAATAACCCACGTCTGGGTGTGGGTAATGCTAGATTTACCCACGGTTGTCTTTGTTTGGTCACTCGGGCTTCGCCCTCGTGACCAAACCACACCAACCATGGGTAAATCTAGCATTACCCACACCCAGACATGGGTTATTGCTTAAATAAACAACCCCCTGTTGAATTGCAAGTGTACCTCTGCTTTGTAAAAAATGCATACCCTGATGAAATAACACAACATTGTGACTTTCATTATTATAACCACCACTGAGAATAGGTGTTACTTGTAGTTTTCCTTTAGTTTATTGAAGGAAAAAATCAAGCTTAGATTGCATTTCTGCAGTATTCTTTGTATCTTAAATTTCTCCCATATGAAAACAAAGGTTCCATGATTAATACTTCAAAACATTTTATATTTCCTAATAAAATCTTCCTATTACCTTTTATGATATTATTAGCATTATTACAATCTAAACACTAATCTAAGTCCATAATATGAGTGCAAAAAAAAAATTCATCTGCTTTTACTGTACTTGTGTTTCTACCTACTTTATTTTACTTTTGCATCATCTTAAAAGTACTCAATTATATTTATTACTGCTTGGTGTAACTCATTCTAAGCCTTTTGGTTTAAACACTTGGGCTTCGGACCAGTTGTTTTGCACTGAGAGGGTTTGTGGTCTGCACTGTAGTGGCAGAACAGGTAGCTTACATCCTTCTAGGTTGGGAACTGCTGATTGAGGGCTCAGTGTCTGTTATTCTAAAAGTGTATTAATTCTGGTTTAAGCACTTGGGCTTTCAGTACAGTTATTTTACATTAAGAGGGTTCGTGGTCTGCACTCTTGTGGGAGGAGAGGCTGGACTCTGCCCTTCTGAGCTGGGAATTTCTGGTTAAAGGCTTATAGTGCATGCATATCTGAACTGCTTCTTACTGAAGTTGGTGCACCTTGTTTGCTGTGGCATAGACTGGATTCGGGCCTGCTGGATCTAGCTTTGTTTGTGTAACGTGAGCACTAATCCAGGCATTCTCTAAAGTATTCAATTGTATTTATTACTGCTTTGGTAGTAACTTGATTAAAGTGTAGCTATCATTCTAAGTCTTTTGGATTAAGCACTTGGGCTTCAGACCAGTTGTTTTACATTAGGAAGGTTTGTGGCATGCTCTGTGGTGGCAGGACAGGTAGCTTTCATCCTTCTAAGCTGGGAACTGCTGATTGAGAGCCCAGTGACTGTTATTCTTAAAGTGTATTAGTTCTGGTTTAAGCACTTGGGGGCTTCAGGCCAGTTATTTTACATTAAGAAGGTTCGTGGTCTGCACTCTTGTGGGAGAAGAGGCTGGACTCTGCCCTTCTGAGCTGGGAATTTCTGGTTAAAGGTTTATAGTGCCTGAATATTTGAACTGTATCTTACTGAAATTGGTACACCTTGTTTGCTGTAGCATAGACTAGATCCAGGCCTGCTGAATCTAGCTTTGTTTATATGCTTGTTGTTTGTTTGCTTGTTATTTCCCTGGAACGCTAATTCCACCTAATACGCGGATTCTCAGCACTTCTGTGGATCACTAGTGATATCTGCATTGCTTACTGTACTTATTTCCTTGTTTCACTTGAAAGAAAGTTACTGTTTGTCATTTTTACAATAAAGTTACTTGTAACACATTGCACTTAAGTTACCTGGCACTTGCTCGCTAAAGCAATTATATAAGTCAGCACTAAAAATTAAAAGCACTACACCCTCACTCCCCACTGGCCCTAGTTTTCAATTATTAAGGAATTCTCAATATTATTCTAGCATGTCCAAAGGTCAGTTGTCAATCTCCTCTCCGGTCCAGCTGGTGAATCTGGGAATCTTGAGGCAATGTTACAACTGCCTCATGTACACAGACAACCCTCTCCTCCTCCCAACAAATTCCAACACATGTGAGAGATGCAACCATATAGCCAAACTGGAGGCTAAGCTCTCTCAACTCAGTACTAGCATAACCAGTCAGGAGGAGAAGGAAACCACACTTACTACAATTCCAGTCTCACATAGACCTACCATGACAGCAAACCAAACACATAATCACACAAAAACATACTCAGAGGCTCTAAATAAAGATCTGCCTAAGCAGCAGAGACCTCCAAAGCAGACACCCAAGCAACCGCTACCCCAAAACAAAACACGTGCAACACATATCTCACAAAGCCAGTGTGCCGAACAGTCACAGCCCTTAAGACTAAACAATACACCTGATACACTTGTAATAGGTGACACTATCGTCAGGCACACTGACGTCCCGCTCACCAGGCTGAACAAGGAGAGGGTCACAGTGAGCAGCCTGTCGGGCGCTAGGATCTGCCACATAACACAAGCACTCAGGTCACTCCAAGGCAAGTACAAATATGACTCAGTCATTGTCCATGCTGGTGTGAATGACCTGAGATGTACCTCCCTGGACTACATGAAAAGAGACATAAAGGAGCTCTCTGAGCAGGTAGCCCAGGCCGGTATGACCCTGACCTTGAGTAGCATCTTACCCTCACCAAGAATGATGCCACAATATGAAGACAAGATGATCAATTTCAACAATTGGCTTAAGTACTAGTGTCATTCAAAGGGGATCCAGTGCCTGTCAGCTTGGGATGATATGCTCGACAAGCCATGATGCTTCGCTAGGGACGGCTTGCACCTGTCACACCTGGGCTTTCGGATATTGGCAAGGGCTCTTGCTACCCCCATAGTGCCTTTTTTAGGCCAGGCTCAAAAGACAAACCCACCTCCATAGGTATCACAAGGGATAAGAAACTAAGAGTAATGCTACTCAATGCCAGAAGTCTAAACCTCAAGATGCATGCACTCGAAACTCTCCTTAGCATGGAGAACATCGATATCTGTGCAGTAACAGAAACCTGGTTCAGGGCTCCTGAGAGCACCCCAGCACTACCAGGTTATACCTCATACCATGCTTTTCGGCCCCAAAACTTGGACCGAACCACAAAAGGAGGGGGAGTATCGATATTCATCAAAGATACCCACACCTCCAGGTTGGTGGCAAAGCACGAAGCATCAGAGACTATCCATATGCAACTAACAGTGGGTAAAACTGCCTACCAGTTTACAGCCTGCTACAGACCACCCTCCCAAATGCAGGAACCCCACTCGGCCTTTCTGAGAACACTGGAAAATATGAAGGTCTCTCCAAACACCATTATATTGGGCGACTTCAACTACCCAAACATAGACTGGGAGCATTACTCTAGCTCCAACACCCTAGCCCAAAGGTTCCAAGAATTTATAAACTCAAATGCTATGGAACAACTTGTTACCACTCCCACAAGAGGGGAAAACATACTGGACCTGATCATCACCAACATGGGGACTCTATGCTCCAGACCAGAAGTGTATCCCTCACTGGTAAGATCAGACCATAAACTAATCTCACTGGATATTCACATTCCGACCCCACCCCCTGCCCAGAAAACCACAGTGAAAAACTTCTCTGAAGCAAATTTCACACTCCTCAAAACCGAGGTGGAATCCTTCAAAGCCCCAGGCCTGTGGAAAATACGGCCCAGACCGCAGAATCCTTTATAAACACATTCTATGAACACCTTCAGGAATGCATGGATCATGCGATCCCAAATAAAACCAAGATCCAATCCTCCAAAGGCAGACGTCCTGTCTGGTGGACCCCAGCCATAAACAAACTATACAATAGAAGGAGGAAGCTACTAAATGATACAGCAAAATCCCAAAAAGGGAAGGCATCACTGATCAGTATTAGCAAAAAACTACGGCACTCATAAAATTGTCTAAGGCCAGCTTCGAGAGAAAAATTGCACAGGACACTAAGGATAATCACAAGGCTTTCTTTAGTTATATTATGAACCTGGGTGGTAATTCCCAGATATGCTCAGAATTAGTCCAAAATGACAAAAAATACACTGAACCCACAGACATTGCCAACATCCTAGCTGACAAGTTCAGCGCAAACTACCCCCCCACCAAAAGGGCAAATATCTATCCCAGCAGAGTGCTACCCCTCTGACATCTCAGATGCTCAGGTAAGAGCCGCCCTCTCCAAAGCAAAAAACACAGCATCAATGGGACCAGACTGTGTCTTGGGCTGCTTCCTACATGAACTCCAAGAAGAGCTAAACCCAAACATAAAACTACTGTTCAATCTCAGCCTTACTACAGGATATGTGCCCAAAGAGTGGCATACAGCAACAGTGGTCCCTCTCCATAAAGGTGGTGCCTCAACGGATCCTGAAAACTATCGCCCCATAAGCCTGACTAGCTTGGTCTGCAAAGCTATGGAAAGGATCATCATGGACCTCATAAATAAAGATATTGGGGACCTACAGACACTGGATCCTATGCAGTTCGGCTTTGTTAAGGGCAGATCCTGCCTCTTAAACCTGGTTGATTTCTTTGAAACAGTCACCAAGGCCATTGGCGAGGGGAAGGTGGTCCACACAGCCTACCTGGACCTCGCAAAAGCCTTCGATACAATACCCCACTCAGGCATTATAGATAAGCTCACCAGCTTAAATATAAACCCCTATGTCACTAGATGGATTGCAAACTGGCCCAAGGACAGAACCCACATGGTTAGAATTGCTGGAGCCATGTCAGACTTCAAACCAGTTACAAGTGGTGTCCCACAAGGCTCAGTCCTGGGACCTCTCTTGTTTGGTATATATTTCTCAGAGGTACAGACCAACACGGAAGGACTGTGGCTGACCAAGTTCGCAGATGACTGCAAACTGGGTGCCATAATCGACTCTCCAGCCGACACAAGCATCCTCCAAAAGGGCCTCATAGAAACAGACAACTGGTGCCAGAGCCATTGCCTGCCTCAAGCTAAATGCCAAAAAGTGTATAGTCATCCCCTTTGGCAAAAACAAAGTGCCCACAAATTAACACATAGGTGGTAATCCATTAAGTACAGAAGAAGTAATTAGGGACCTGGGGACCTAAGTTGATAGCAATCTCTCATTTGACAACCACGTGGCCAAAGTGGTTAGAAAAACATTTTATATAGCCCACCTAATCATGAAGGGATTCACATCTAGATCAGGGGAGGTCATCATGCCTCTTTACTCATCCCTCATCAGGCCCATAATTGAGTACAATGCCCCTTTTGGGATGTACCTTACCAGACACCTGCAGCAACTGGAAAGACCCCAAAAGTACCTCACCAAGAGGATCAAAGGGCTCAAACAGATGCCATATGCTGCCCGGTTAAAGAAACTCCAGCTCTACTCAGTGGCATACCACCTGTTCAGAGGCGATCTGTGCCTGACGTATAAAGCCATGTCCAACCCGGAATTAATGGACATGCTGCACCTCAGAAAATCCAAATCCCATTGAGCTATGCTCGAGAGACTTGAACCTCAGCACTGAAATAAATAGGACATGCTGGAGGGACAGATTCATAACCCAGAGGCTCCCTTCACTCTGGAATAAAATCCCAGTCCAGGTTAGGCAGAGTCCCTCATTGACTCTCTTCAAGAGGAATCTTGATGAGTGGATGGGAGATCGTAGGTTTACCCCGGGTATCACTTCTGTGTCACTGTTAGACATAGGCACAGTATACTAACCTCGAAAAAGGGCATAGCAAAATAAATTTAAAATGGGTGGCGAAAGCCAAACACATTCTGGCTAAGCTTATAAATGCCCTAGGGCAGATAGCCTAGTATGAACCTATGAACCTATGAACCTATCTGTATATTTCATCATTAGCAGATTAAAGATTTGTACCTTCACATTACTTACCTCAGGACCTTTCAAAACAGAAAAGTAATCAGTGGCTCTTTTATTTATTTATTTATTTATTTATTTATTTATTTATTTATTTATGTTTGTTTGTTTGTTTGTTAACTGGGATACTCTGACTAGGTCATGCAAGATACCTTTTCAACAGAGTTCCAAAGAGAAAAGCTCCAATAAAAACTCAACATTGATTAATTGTAGCTGGTAGGAACAGTATAATACAAATAAAGTGATGCTAATATAGATATATAAAAAGGAATACAGATGATGTGTTGAAATATATGTATTAGAAGAAGTCCAAGACATATCTGGATTATTAATTACCGTGGATAGAAAGCATGCAATACACATACTGAGTGATCTCTTATCTCTTGAAAATGATTGTTGATCACAATTAGTTTATATCCCCTTTCCACAAATATCTGTCCTAGGTTGTCTAGTTTATCCGTAAACATACTATCATCTGCAACCAGATATACTGGATAGCTAAACTGTGTGCAGATTCCAAAATTTATTCTCAGGCACAACAGATTATAAATATATTTGCAAAATCTTAGGCAAAACAGTTTGGCTCCATAAAAGGGGTGATAAGTTGTCGCAGCGACATCCAGATAACCTCAGATACTGGAATCAAATTAGGTTATATTGAAAAAGAACTGCACAAACTGGATCCAAACAAAGCACAGGGAGGAGACAAAATTAGTAACAATGACCTGAGAACACTTCAGCAGAAACTTACAGTACCATTATATCTATTATTCACTAGGTTATATAAATATGGGGAGATTCCTTAAGATAGGAGACTTGCTTAATAAACCTATCTTTAAGGGAAAGGGGAGGAGGACAAACCCAGAGTGATACAGACCCTTAAGACTACGTTTATGTTGTGGAAAAATAAAGGAGAAGGTAGCATTGGATAAGTTATTGTCAGAATTGGATAGGTTGGGACATAAAACCATGTATCAGTAAGCATATGTTGAAAATAGATCTATTATCACCTGTAACATGATGTTCTATAACAATATAATAACAGCTATGAATGAAAATTTGTGGTGTTATGTGATTTATATAGATTTAACTTCAGCAGTTGACAGGGTCATACACAAAACACTGATCAATAAAGTAGTACAACTAGGTATTGATGTACTGTTGATAAGATGGATAGCTGCATGGCTTACAAATAGGACAAGGCAAGTATCATACAGCAGCTAGACAGGTGAAATCCTTGGTTACAGTCAGGGTGTCCCACAGGGCTCTGTCCTAGGCCCTTACTTGTTTAGATTGCATCTTTCACACCTAACTTTTTAATCTGAAGTGTTATACAATCTACGTACAGACAACCTGAAATTGGGTAACCTGATTACATATGTTACAGAAAATGCGTGTCTGCAAAATAACTTGACTAGATTGAACATTTGGGCACAGGAGAATAATATGCTGATAAATACATCAAAAACTAAGCATATCACCCTAAGTATAGGGAATGGAATTTTATTATATTCCCTATAATGTATACTCAGGGTATGCTTTTGTCATCTACTTTTGAAGGAACTCATTTAGCTATAGATAATGATCTAAAGTACTGGTATCAGTTGATATCTGATAATAAAGTTAAAAAATCTAGATTTTCTTAAAACAAGAATTTGATCTAAGAGAAACTTGCTGGTTAGAGGTTCAGACCTTTAGACAACATCTCATTGATAGAATAGATCTAATGTCTATAACAGTTAAAGAATCTATTCCAACACTGATTGATTACTTGATATTAAATTTACAACATAAAGTTTCTGATAAAGGTAAACTTTCATGCATACATAAAATTATCAGACAAGAAACGTTTTACAGTGTAGATACATACTGGAATTATTTCACTTCTATTAATGGGGACCCACCAAATCAACAAGATAAACAATATATATTGGAATCTGCCTATAGAATCTTCCATTGTCTGGAGACTTTATACATGGAAATTTTTACATAGATCTTTTTATACACCTTTGATGATGAATAAAATAAATAATAAAGATGATCTATGTAAGAGATGTAATGTAGAAATTAATGCTGACTGGGCTCATATGTTTTATGACTGTATAAAATTGAAAGAATACTGGAAGTCAGTTAATGAATTTTTGCAGGCTCTTTTTACAGATAATTTCATTATTTCTAAATCTCTTATATTATTCAACACACCTGTACCTCAAAGTATTAAAAAGGTTAAGCTTCCCTTGTTATGGTCTATTCTAGCAGTGGCTAGGAAAATAATAACCAATAATTGGATTTCAGATACACCTCCTTCGTTCAATGAATTTAAAAATGTTATGAATATAGTGTGCCATATGGAAATAAACACAATTAGGTCAAGAACAAGTAGAAAAACATCTTATTATATTGTATGGGATAATTTACAAAATTTGTTAAAAAAATCCTAATTTCAATAGCATGGTATTTTAGTTTAATTAATTGATCTGATTGTAGTGGATGTCTTTGTAAATACTTTAGTTGTTTTGTTGAATGTTATAATCATATCTATTTTTAATTACTTGTATAAAATTGTTATGATATTTCTTTTGTATGTTAAAACAATAAACCTGTTTTGAAAAAAAAAATAAATAAATAAGCATATGAGATTTGGTAAACATAAACTGAAAGGTGAATATTTAATACAGCACACAGCGATTGAAGCTGTAGATTCATTTAAGGACCTGGGTATATGAGTAGATCCATTTATGAGTTTTTCCTAATCATATCAACCAGTAGGTTAATGATAGTTATAGAACTATAGGTTGTCTAAAAATATTTATAACGTCTAGGAAATCAAAAATGATGAAATCATTCATTGTTTGTTAGCTACATTAGACCTAAACTTGAGTATGGGATAACAATATGGAAACCCTATAAGAAAACAAGCATGTGTAAACTGGAAAGAGTACAGTGGAAATATATCAAGTGCATCCATGGATGTGAAAATTTAAGTTATTATGAAAGACTAAAATATCTGAACTACAGTGTCTCTTATAGATATCTAAGGGGAGATCTTATTCAGGTATGTAGGGCATTTAGAGACAACTACCTTTGGGAATGTTTGGGGTTATCAGAAAGTACTAGAAAATCATCAGACAACCTATGCCGAAAATTCTATTGGAATGAGAAGTGTACTAATTGTTCTCTGACAGAGTAGCTAATACATGGAATAGACTACCAAATTACATTAAAGCAAATACTAGTTTAGATATTTTTAAGAACAGTCTGGACTTATTATGGGAACAAGTGTTTTGGTATACTGGCAATCTAGAAGGGCATTAATGCATGTGCTTGAAATATTTGTATGTATGTATTTAACTAGCTTGTCAATTAATAATACTATTTTTTAACAAATCTTGAGTGTGCATTATTGGCATGAAAATGTAGGTTTATAAACATGACCTTTTATATATATATATATATATATATATATATATATATATATATATATATATATGTGTGCATATATATATATATATATATATATATATATATATATATATATATATATATATGTCTACTTCATAAGATCGACAGACCATTTGATCGACATTCATTTGGTCGACAGCTCATTTGGTCGACAACCAGTATTCAAGGCACTTAGGGATTTGCCCCCCCTCCCCAATGTTGGGCGACCCTAGAGTTGATATATATAGTTAGGGGGCATGTGGGGGCATAGCCTGCCAAATTGGGGGGTATGGGGGTGAAGCCCCCCACCTATTTTCATTTAAAATGTGTATTTTTTCTTCTATTTTCATGCTTTTAAATGAAAATAGGTGGGGTGCTTTGCACTGAAAATGTGAGACGAGATAATGCTGATAAAACTAACGATGCTTGGAATGTATCTGGTAATGCTGGCACTTTAGGCGCTGTTATTGATAAATAAGCTGATAGAATGGATGCAGATTGTCTATCTAGCAAGAGCTCAGTCTATACGGCTCCTCAGGGGGATGATAATGCAGTGGTAAGACCACTGCTGTTACTGATCATTTGGGAGGGAAATGCGATCAGGCCTCTTGACCTTTGAATCAGGTTTTTTTTGTCTCCTCCTTCCAATACATTTTGGAGCAATCAACTCCCCCCACAGGACTCAAAACCAGGGGAGCCAAGTGAGAAGGAAGAGGAAACAACCGATAGATATGCAGGGGCACAGGACTCTCAAGAAAATGTGGCAGAATGTTACCAGTCCCCGATTTATAATTTATCTCACAGAACTCTAGCTGTCTGTGAGACTACTGTTTTGGAGAGAGATCTCTCTTTCATTCCAGCTTCCAAGACTGATTTAGCAAATACTTTGATGGATGTGAGATTATTTGGTATAAATTTAATGTCAAAGTTGTTTTTTTTCAGGTGCCAATAATGTCAACAATTAAAAAAAAAACAGCACATTTGTGCCATGAATCATCCTGTGGTAGAAACATTTCTTAGGTTATGTGAGGATGATTTATCCTCTACTCTTAACAATAGGCAAGGACATGTATTTAATAATTTAACAGTTGATGAAAGGAAAGCTTTGGATATGCTACATAATGATGAAGCTATTGTTCTCCACCCCGCTGATAAGGGTAGCTCCATAGTTTTTATGGACAAGGGTTTTTATTTTTCTGCCATTAAGAGTATGTTGAATTACCCTGAAGTATATGTTAGGGTCATCATGAGGGACATTCAAAATATGATTTCTAGGGTACATGATACTATGCATGACTGTTTCTTAGGAGAGAATATATCCAAAGAGCTAGCTGAATATTTAACTGTTGAGACCCCATGTATTCTCACCTTCCAGGGCCTTCCTAAAATACACAAAGATTCCGTTGTACTCCCATTTAGGCCAGTTGTGGCAGGTGGTGGGTGGCTTATGAAACCATTCTTGATATATGTCGAGAAATTGCTAAGACCTGTTTTTGAATAACTCAAAGGTTGTATTGAAGGATTTCAAACAGTTTTTGCAGACTTTATATGAACATGTTAATAGAAGAAATATACCCCGTGATTGCTTGCTTGTGACAATGGATGTAACATCATTATTTACTGTCATTCCCAATAATGAGAGTATTAATTTAGTCACTAAGTATTTGCAAAAGAATAGTACACTTGATGATAGGACTATTGAGCTGGGTGGGCTATTCCTTGAAATTATCTTGGAGAACAATGTCTTTCTGTTTGACAATGAATACTTTTTACAACGATCTGGCGTAGCTATGGGCACATCATGTTACGCCACACCAATGTGGTCTAAGCTGAATGGGAGGACTCATATGTGTTGAGTCAACATGATTTTTCTGGATTTATTAGTCTTTACTCCAGGTTTGTGGATGACGTGTTTATGTTGTGGAGAAGGGCTCCCTCGGACCTGTGTGACTTTATTGAATATCTGCATAGTATGAATTCTTTTCTTAGGTTCTCCTTAAAGCATTCCTATACTGCTATTGAATATTTGGACATTGAAGTTTTAAGACTTACAGATATGTCTTTTGATACTAAACTGTTTAGGAAAAGGTGCTACAGGAATTCATTGTTGCATAGAACCAGTATGCACCCTTCCAGTGTTATTTCCAATATAGTCAAGAGACAGGGAATGCAAGCCTCCAGACTTAATGCTGGTAAAGAAGGGTTTAAGAATGAACTAATTACCCGTAGGCATCACTTTAGGAATAAGGGATGTAAAGAGAATGAGATTGCCCAAGGCTTGGAATTGGGTGTCGCACTGAGATCTACATGAGCAAGACTTTATTTTTCCAATACAAAAGATAACAGCACTGATACTATTAGTACTACCAAAGAGAAAGCTTTTGCATTTCCCCTATATAATAGCAAGTGACACTAGAACCGTGACCAATATTATTAGGAAGCATTGGTCTGTGTTACTTATGGATGACAAAATCAAAGGGACAGTGGGCGAATGTCCAACATTTGTTTTCAAGAATAAGATGAATATTAAAAGGATGCTGTGCTATCCGGATAAGGTCAGAAAGAATAAGGTAGGTACAGACAAAGTGGGTGCCTTCCCTTGCCATAATTGTAGATATTGTAAGTATATAGATGGCAGCAGTAGTTTCACGAATCCGGATACTGGGGTGACATTTGACTTTAAGGTGAATGCTGATTGCAGTACTAAGGATATTGTTTATCTTGCCCAATGTACAGTATGCTCGTGTCTATGATGGCAAGAGCAATCGTAAATTGAAGGAACGTTTAAGGGAACATTTGTATTCTATTAATATATAGTATATGTGCACTGCCCTAGCAAAACATGTTGTGGCTAAAGGGGCTGACCACAAATTTAAGTTTCGTGTTATAGATAGAGTATATTCGACCCCTAGATTAGGAGATATTAGAAATAGAACAGAGATGGTTGAATTACAATGGATTATGAGATTGCGTGCTAATAAGGGGCTAGGGCTTAATGAACATGTGCCCTTGAAACTTGTTCTTAAGTCACGCAGACTTTACAGATGATAGGTAGCTGTCCTTGGCCTCCATTCTTATTTGAGTGATTAGACTATGCTAATATTATGTTACATATTTCTTTTTTTATCTTATTAGAATGTGCACTATGTCTGCATATATTCTTATAAGTGTATATATATATATATATATATATATATATATATATATATATATATATGTTTTATTGCTTTCAATTATACGTTTATGTGTTTTGTTTTATTGATTTTAGTGGGCGTATGCTTAGTATCATTATTTTTGATTGGTTACTATGATTATTTAAGAGGGTGGACGTATTTGTATTTTGATCTGATGAAGCAATATTGTATGTATCGTGAAAGCGCTTATCTGTATTAAAGGATACTTGATCAGACTTGCCCCTGTGTTTCTGGTCTGCAGTTTTTGGTTTTACATTATTTTTTCTACTTCGTGCATACCAGTTTATCTTCGAGCCTAAAAGTTTGATTGTACTTTAATATATACATATATATATATATATATATATATATATATATATATATATATATATATATATATATATATATATATATATATATATATATATATACACACACACACACACACACACACACACATATATATATATATATATATATATATATATATACATATTTATATTATGTACATAAATATATATATATAAATATATATATATATATATATATATATATATAGGGGACACAAACTCTGATTGTTAATACTTAATTCAATTTCAGTATCCAAAAATGTTATACTAATAGATGAATGTTGTACTGTGAATACCAAAAAATTAGGAGTATAATTAATGAATTTCATAAATTGTTCCAATGCTTTTGATACTCCATAACACAGAATAAAAATGCCATCAGTAAAGAGGACAGGGAAATTAACTTGGATTCATAGGTAAAACCATGTATGTGAGGTCTTTCCCACTCAATGAGAACTGAATCTGAAAAAAAACTTGGCCTGAAAAGTGCATGGGAAATGTGTACTGCTGACTCAGATAATGTCAAGTACCTGTTATACATGCAGCAGGGCCGCCATATAATCATTGGCTCCCCAGGACCTTAGCTGTTTTGTTCCTAGCCAAGTGACATTAAGTCATTCAGTACTGTTTTACCATTGGCAATTGAAACATATCTAAGATTATTTTATACATGTAGACAAACACACACACACACACACACACACACACACACACACACACACACACACACACACACACACACTAACATATACTCTATGTTACAGGAGGGGTTAATAATATCCAATACCAACACACCTTCCCTGCCTTCATGGTAGCATGCTGCCACCAGCTTGACCAATCTTGCATACCAAGAACCGAGTTACTGTTTGGCCTTATAATAAGCCATCTGCTAAATGTTTATATGGTAGCAATAGCTTTTTGTCACTTTTAAAAAGGCAGACACCAACGGCTGAGATTTTACCAGGGTATGCACACACATAAATGAAACCACCAACCACTAGCTTTTGAAATTAAGTCAATAAAATTTATTTTATTTTTATTTTACATTTGTTAACCGGGCTAGTCCAACTGGATACATGTCCATTTTCAGTGGAGGCCCGAGGAGAAAAGCTCCACTACAATCTACTAAAACAAGTTAATAATATCACACGGTGCAGGAATACAAAGTTATACAATACTATAGAAACATACATTAAACCTGCTGCAAGTTCTATATGCAATAGAGTTCAGTGTGAGGCTTAGCAGGGGACAAAAAATTGAAATTCAAATACACAGCTAGGATAGTCTATTGCAGCAATGAAATAAGTTGACAAAAAATATATAGTTATATTTTTATTTCAAGAAAGAGTCAAAGGGACACTTATGAAGAGGAAACTCTAGTGAGCTGGAATTGAGAAAAAGAAGTAAGGGGATGAAAGAAGCAGATGGCTGGAAGGGAAAGAAAACGGTTAGTCAGGGTTGTTACAGGAGCATAGCCAGTGTTTGGAAAGGAAATGTTTTAGTTTAGCTTTAAATAATGGGAGTGAAGTTGTGGTAGTGAGGTCTTGAGGTAGTTGGTTCCATATTTTACCAACTGAGTTGGAGAATGTGGAGTCACCTGCTGAGTTATTTGATAGGGAAGTTTGAATCAGTATCTTGTTAGAAGAGCGCAGGTTTTTCAGATTTTTGTAGGGTTGTATGAGAAAGGAGAGCATAGGAGTGTTGTCAGGGTGATAAAGGGCTTTATGGGCAATAGTAAGTTGGTAAGATTGTATAAGGTAGGGTAGTTATAGCCAGCCTAGTTTTTTAAGATTAAGACAATGATGAGTCCTATTAGGAGAATCAGTAGCAAATCTAGCAATGTTGTTGTATGATGAAGCTAGTTTGTTGAGGTTATACTTAGAAAGGTTAGTGTAAATGGGAGAAGCATAAAGTAGGGTAGAGATTAAGTGGGATCTAGCTATGGTAGTTTTAGCTTTGGGAGTTAGGAAAGATTTGATTCTATAGAGAGAACCAAGTTTTCTGTTGGTAGCTTTTATTGTAGAGTTGATATGAGTGTCAAATTTTAGTTGATTGTCGATAGTAATAACCAAGAGTTTAGTGGTTTGGTCTGGAGAGATGAGGGTACCATCATTGGATGTAAGTGTGAAGTTAATAGAAGGGGACATGTGTGTGGGTGCAAAGTGCAGAAGTTTGGTTTTCTTACGGTTGAGGAGGAGACAATGATTAGAGAACCATTGCTCTATAGTAGTGAAGGTATTTTGTGTGAGAGTGTGCAGCTCAGTCTGTGTCGAGGCTGAGCAGATTATGGTTGTGTCATCTGCATATTGAATGCAAGTTGATTGAGGAGTGGCTAGATAAAGGTCATTTATAAAAATGGAGAATAGTAGAGGACCTAAGATAGAGCCCTGAGGGACCCCTATTGAAGTTGGGAGGAGATCAGAGAGATGGTTATCCCAGAGCACTGCCTGTTTACAGTTGTCGAGATAGGATACGAACCAGCTTAAGGCATGACTGTCTAGAGAGAGGGATTTTAAATGATGGAGGAGAAGTTCATGGTTGACCATATCAAAGGCTTTAGACAGGTCTACGAAAAATGCAGAAGAAGAAGTGTTATTGTTGCGGTTCGTGTTAATAGAGTCAATAAAGGATAGTAAGGCTGTGGTAGTACTATGGAATGGTTGAAACCCATGTTGACAATTAGCTAGGAGGTTGGGGCTTAGTAGGTGATTAAGTAACTGTTTGTGGATGCATTTCTCCATTATTTTTGCTAGAGGAGATAGTAGTGCTATAGGGCGGAAGTTGGAATACTCAGTAGAGTCACCTCCTTTGACTAGAGGGATAATATGAGAGATTTTCCAGAGTGATGGAATAGTACCTTCTTTTACGGTTCTGTTGATCAGTATAGAGATGGGGTAGGCTACAGCTTTAGCTCCTACTTGGAGGTATTCTGCTGGTAATTTGTCAGCTGAGGGGGTTGTGGGTTTTAGTTTTTGAAGCAAGGACAATATGTAAGAGATCGGTATAGGTTTTAGGTGAAATGGAGGGGGAGGGGAGTTTAGGGTTTGTAGTTTAGAGGTAGTGTAGTTTAAAAACTATTTACTTAATATAAATACAGTTGATCAATGCACTTTGCCAAACTGAATAAACAATGAACTTTACACTTTCATAAAGAGATTAAAAATAAAAGTGTTTTAACACAAAGGTGGCATAAAGAAGGATTCTAGCTATCAATGTATCAGGCCTTATTATTACAGCACCTAAAGAATGTACTTATTTCTGGCTTTGACTTGTATGCCCAAGTAGCAGCTTTAGAATTTCACAGGCAAAGATGTCCTGCTTGAACTTCTTTCCCAGTGCTTCAGTGCACTGTACACACATCAAAGGCTAGGCACAACCTGAAATAACAGTTACTGTCTTTGTTCTAAAAAGAGTCCCAGGTTTTGCATTTCTTAATCTGCTTTAATTTTGAAAGCAGAATTTCATTCTTCCACAATTAGATAACTCAATGTGAAGCTTTAGTCCAAATAATGTAATACATCATTTGATAAAGAGCCACATGTCAAGGAACTCTGAACTTTAGGCATTACATTTGAAAAGCTATTTTCATTTTGAAGATGCAGGGAGTAGAGGTTATGAAGGTGGATGAGTTTAAGTACTTGGGATCAGCAGTTCAGAGTAATGGTGAGTGTGGAAGAGAGGTGAAGAAGAGAGTACAGGCAGGATGGAGTGGGTGGAGAAGAGTGTCAGGAGTGATTTATGACAGACGAGTACCAGTAAGAGTGAAAGGGAAGGTCTACAAGAGGGTAGTGAGACCAGACATGTTATATGGGTTGAAGACAGTGGCATTGACAAAAAGGCAGGAGTCAGAGCTTGACGTGGCAGAATTGAAGATGTTAAGATTTGCACTGGGTGTGACGAGGATGGACAGGGTTAGGAATAAGTAGATTAGAGGGTCAGCCCAGGTTGGAAGGTTTGAGACAAAGCCAGAGAGGCAAGATTACGTTGGTTTGGACATGTGCTGAGGAGGGATGCAGAGTATATTGGGAAAAGGATGCTAAGGATGAAGCTTCCAGGTAACAGGAAAAGAGGGAGGCCTAAGATAAGGTTTATGGATGTTGTGAAAGAGGACATGCAGGTGGCTGGTGTGACAGAGCAAGATGCAGAGGACAGGAAGAAATGGAAACAGTTGATCTGCTGCGGTGACCCCTAACGGGAGCAGCCGAAAGAAGAAGAAGAAGAACAGCTCTGCTAAATTTCCAGTGAATGTAACTACACACTCTGTATAGTTCACATTTTTTACATTTTATGCATTTTATGTGCTGCAGGATTTACTGAAAGCAACAAACACAGATCTGAAGTAGTTTACTTCATTTGCTCTTCCACCTGTGGGTCCTCGGATCCATATCAGATCTGACACAGCCTCATTTTCCAGCTATGGCTCCGAGCTCCATGCTCCTCCCTTTACCCATAATGTCCCTGTCTCCCTTTTCCCTTCAGATCTCATTTGCCATCTGAGAGGAAGCAGCGTGGTCCAAGCTCCATTGTGGTAGTGTTGCAGTTTAAAGAGTAACATTTAACTTTTTGGACTTTTCTAACTATCCTTTTCACTCCTAACCTTTTCTATACCTTCACAGGGTTTTTTTGTAGCTTGTTTCTTGTAGCTTTTCTATCTTCCTCCCCTCTTCTCTTTCCTCATGGTGTGTGTGTGTGTGTGTGTGTGTGTGTGTGTGTGTGTGTGTGTGTGTGTGTGTGTGTGTGTGTGTGTGTGTGTGTGTGTTTACTTTGAACCGGCTAAGCCATGGCAGATGCCCTAAAGCCTTGTTTCAAAAGATGCACAGAGTGTGGCCATAAGCTTTCCCCAGCGGATGGCCACAATTTTTGTGTGGTTTGTTTGGGGGTGGCTCACCTCTGTCCCCCTGTCATACTTGTGCTGGGTTTAACCCTAGAGCACTTAAGGACATGTGGAACAAACTGATTGTCAAGGGCCTGTTGCCCTCCACTGCTGGGATGGATGTCCCACCTTGCCCCACTAAGAAAGCAGCAGCAGCTGCTTCATCTTCCCCTTTCTCGGCGTCTGGGACTCACCCTTCTGCCAAGAGGCCCGGGGAAGGGGATAAGGCCAAGAAAGACTGGCCTCACAAGGGCTCCACTGACCACTCATCAGAGGCCGGCCCCCACCAAAGGCTAAGCCTGTTTCCAGGCCTGTTTCACCTTGGCTCGCTCAGGTCCCCAAGGTACTCCCCTGAGCCCGAGGTTCTAGTTAGCTGGTCACCCCCTAGGCCTTCTCCCTACTGGCTGTCTCACCCCACTTCGGTGGCATCCTCCCGATCAACCTCGAGCCTATCTGAAGCAGAGATGGACAAGATGATGCGGAGATTTATCAGCACTCAAATCCAGATGGGGGACTTGCCAGGGCCTTCTCCCACCAAAGTGGGTGCCTTCCAACCAGTATTTAGACCTATCACTCCTTCTCCAATCTAACCTGTTGGATCCAAGGATGGTTGGAATCGAGTGGTCGGCACCGATGGTACCTTGTACCATGATGCTGGCCAGTTTCTTGAGTGTATCGGATCTGACTAGATCAGATCTGAGCTCTTGGAGCCGTAGCCTCGGGGTCAGATCCAAGGGAGTGCTTTCTGCTCTGAGCTTGTCGGAGAGAAGCATCCCCCTCGGCGTCTCAGCTCTTAGAGGCTCTTTTTCAACTCCCTAGTTGGAATAGGGGGGAGTGGCTTCTGGTAGTTCAGCCCAGGAGGTCCGTTCCCCCTCTGCATTTGACGTGGTGGAGAGGGTTCCCGCAGGGTCAAGGCCTCTGATTATTTCATCTTCGGAGTCCATCCACACCCCTCTGGCCTTGAGTGCAGGTCCAACCATCTTGCCCTGTCAGGGACAGACAGCCCGTAGCCATAATGCCCCAGGACATTCCAGCCTTGCAATAATCCACTTGCGAGACCTCCCCAGAGAGTCCCCCTGAGGAGCGGCCTTGCAAGCATATGTGTAAAAGGAGGCACTTGGACTCTCCCCCAGAGTCCCTCACAGTAGACACATACCTGGATGAAGAGGAAGGTTCCTCAAGATCACCCCTGAGGATGTCTCCTTTGGAGACATCATGGAGATCCTCCTCCCAAAGAGGGGGGTTGTCTCCCCAAAACCAACCTCTGACAAGATTGTTTTTCTGGAGGCATTTGGCTAGGGCCCTTCTACCTCTTGGATATCCCATCCTGCCAATCCACTCATGGATTTGATAATATCTAGGGCATGGAAGGAACCGGACACCATAGAGCCAATACCCAAGTGCCTGGACAAGGTCTTAAGCCCTCCCGCAGACAAATTACACTGGCACAAGGGGTCCCTTGTAGATGCTATGCTGGTGTTGGCAGCCACCAAGAAGGAACTCACCCAGGAGAGTTCCATGGTCCACCCACCTGACCAAGAGTCGAGGACGTTGGATTGTTTTGGGAAGCGAATCTATACTTCAGCAACCTTCTGCATGAGATTGCTGAACTACATGGCACATGTTATTCGACTCCAGAGAGATCTGGTCAAGGAAGTCACTGAGTCGACCCCAGGGGACATGTCAGCAGAGGACAGGATCTGTAGCCAACACTTCCATGTGTTTGCTTTCCCATGCCACAGAGGGAGCCGCATGGGCGGCAGGGTCAGGCATTGCCATCCGGCGCCATGCCTGGCTCCGCTTATGTCAGTTCTCAGAGCCCTTTTAGGTGTCTTTTACCAATGCCCCTTATGATTTTTTTTCCCTTTTTGTGAAGACAGTCAGAGAGACTTTGGTCCAGCATGAGAAGGATGGGAAGATACTGTCTGCCATTGGGGTCTGCTTCTCACCACCTCAAAGGTCCTTCTCCAGGAACCAGAGAGGCCAGAAGAAGATGTGGTTCCACAAGTCTCAGGCATTTTCCCGGGATGCTAAGGACTCACCTTTCCCAAGAGGCAGAGGGGGATATGATAGATGCCGCCCTAGAGGCAGAGTGGGTCCTAGGAATTTTGAGTTCCAAGAACCTTTCTCGTATGAACCCGGATAGCAACCCTGAATGGTTGCCTAGCTGTCCATCTCTGGAGGCAGTTAAGTGTCATCTGTCGCTTCACCCACTAGCATGGGAGTCCATCACTACAGATCAGTGAGTGCTGCAAGTCATATCCAGAGGATATTTCGTCCTCTTCAAGGATCTACCCCCTTCCAACAAAACCCTCCTGGACATCCCACCCACGCAGCGAGAGGAAGTAGCCCTGCAGTTACTCACTGCTGAGAAAACAAGTCATCCAACCGGTCCCCCCAGACCAGTCCTGATCTGGGGTTTATTCCAGGTTCTTTTTAGTGCCAAAAAAGATGGGGGACCTCAGACCAATATTGGAGCAGTCCCAATTGAACCTGTCAGTAACCAAGAGAAAATTTCGGATGGTCACAATTCAATCTATTCTGCCTCATCTACAAGACAGAGATTGGATGTGCTCGATCACCTCCAGGATGAGTATTATCACATCAAGATGTACAGGTGGTCCCGGAGGTTCCTTCGCTTCCAGCTGGGAGCCAGTCATTACCAATTTCGAGCCCTCCCCTTCAGTCTCACCACAGCCCCCTGGGTGTTTACCAAGGTAATGGCAGTAGTAGCGCTCTCCTGAGGCTTCAGGGCATTCAGGTCTTTCCGTACCTGGACGATTGGCTCTTTACCGCCTGCTCAGAGCATCTGCTGTGTCAGGCCAGGAACTCCTTCCCTCAGTTAGCCAACAAGTTGGGCATTACGATCAATATGAACAACTCTGCTCTTCACCTGGTTCAGATTCTAGATTTCATTGGGGCACGGCTGCACACAATACAATCGAAAGTGTTCCTCATCTCAGACAGGATACTCAGCTTGAGGCTACACATCTTACACATTCTTCAGACCCATTTACCAACAGTCAAAGCAGTGTTAAGAGCTTTAGGTTCTATGGCAGCCAAGATAAATCTTCTCCCCATAGCATGCCTTCATATTAGGGTACCGCAGTGGACTCTAGTGGTTCAGTGGTCACTGTTAGACCTCCCTTTGCCCTTTCCATTGAGAATTTCAAAGGTGGTGGATTCAGTCCCTGGATCTCATCAAGGGATGTCCTTTTCAACCTCCTTTACCCCAAACCATGGTGACCACAGACACCTCTCTACCTGGGTGGGGGGGGCATTGCTCGGGAAGGACAGTCCAAGGCACATGGTCCCTTTCTGAGACCTAGCTACACATCAATATTCTAGAGATGAGAGCGGTTCTTCTTGAGTTGCAGGCCCTGCATGCTCATCTTCATCTGGGAACGATTGCAATTCAGACGGACATGTCAGTGGTCTGGTATATTAAGAAACAGGGGGGAACCAGATCTTATCCCTTATATCGAGAGGCCATGAGAGTGTGGGAATAGGTGATCTCAACCGGCCATTTTCTGGTGGCAATGCACATCCCGGGATGGTCCAGCATCTTAGCAGACAGGCTCAGCAGCTCTATCCTGATGCCTTATGAGTGGTGTCTGAAGCCTTCAGTAGTGGAACAGATCTTCCTAGAGTGGGGTCATCCTTGCTGCAATCTCTTCACATCTCCTTCCAATGCAAAATGCAGCGAGTTTTTCACTCTGAACTCCCCACCAAGGGAAGCCCCCAGAGACACTCTGATTCATGCTTGGCCTCCCTGGCTTCTTTATGCATATCCTCCTCTTCTCCTCATGTCGAAGTTTCTACAGAAAGCTCAAAGGCTGGGGAGCACTGTGATCCTCATCACCGTAGTCTGGCCTCGACAGGTTTGGTTTCCCTTACTCAGGTCTCACCTAGTTGTTCCACCATGGACCTTGGATCCGGTCCCAGATCTGCTTTCACATCCCTCAGGGATTTCTCATCCAGATCTGGACAGTCTAAAGCTCACTGCTTGGATGCTCTGGTTCCCATGATTCTTAGGACTCCTGGTCTGTCATCTCCAGTTAAATCCATTCTGGTGGCGGCTCATAAGTCATCCACCAGAAAGGTTTATTGCAGTAAATGGAAAGGTTTTCTATTTGGGCCATTCATAGGTCTTTGGACCCTTTCACCGCACCACTTTCTGCGGTTTTAGATTTTCTAGCTAGCATTTTTCTTCAAGGTGCTAGTTCCTCAATGGTGAAAGTCCAATTAGCCGCCATTTCTAATTTTCATCTTGGGGTGGACATGTCTTCGTTGGCATCTTCTACATTTTGTAAAACCTTTCTCAAAGGTGCCTTTCTTCTCAGACCCTTAGTTAAGGACCTCATTCCTCTGTAGGACCTCACTTTTTTGTTGCAGGCATTGGTTTCTCCTCCCTTTGAGCCTGCAGCATTTGTGGAGCTACAATTTTTGACCTGGAAAACTGCCTTCTTGGTTGGCCATTACATCCGCTAGAAGGGTGTCAGAGCTTCAAGCTCTTTCTATCAAAGTCTGTTACATGATCTTTCACAAGGATAGAATGTCGCTATGCACTAAAACCATCCTTCCTTCCCAAGGCAGCCTCTGAGGCCAATATTAATCATATTGTTAATTTACCAGTATTTTTTCTAAACTACCAGAACAAAGGGGAATACAAATTACATTTACTGGACATACACAGCCAGTTGAGTTTTTATCTGCACAGGACTAAACCTTTCCGCAAGTCTGAATAGCTTTTTGTGTCCTATGCCAAGCCCTTCTTAGGTAAACCTTTCTCAAAAGTGACTATTGCTCGATGGATTTCACAATACATTGGTCGGGTTTATTCAGATAGAGGTTTGTCTCTTCCAGGAAGAGTGAAGGCTTATTCGACCCGATCTATGGCTTCTTCAGCAGCTTTTTGGTCTAGGGTCTATCTGGATGAGATTTGTTCAGCTGCAACTTGGGCATCATCTCACACCTTATTTCTCATTATATACCGGATTTGGTGTCTAGGAGTAGAGCATCCTTTGGTTCTCTGGTGCTCCGGAATATCCTTCCATGAGGGCCTCCCCAGAGTCAGGTAGCTGGGGACTCTGTCCCACAGGTTGAAGAGCAAATGAATAAACTACTTCAAATAAAGAAGTTATGTACTCACCATAACATTCCATCTGAGTAGTTCTACTTCATTTGTCTTCAACCATTCCCACCCTCCTTCCCCCTAACCTTATCCTTTGGGATATGACACGTCCTTTGTACTGGACAATTATTGTTGGAATCTTTGTTTCTGGCAGGGCTAAAGTTCTTCTGTGATGTTTGTGTTGAAGGATAAGGTGTTATTTGGTCAGGTATCTGTTACCTGTTAGGAAGCAAACTTGATCTGAAGGGAGAAGGGAGACAGGGGCATTGTGGGTAAGGGGAGGAGCATGGAGCTCAGAGCTGTAGCTGGAAAATGTGGCCGTGTTGGATCCGATATGGATCCGAGGACCCACAGGTTGAAAACAAACGAAGTAGAACTACTCAGATGGAACGTTATGGTGAGTACATAACTTCTTTTTTTATTAAAAATAATTGCAGTTAATTCAGCTTAATGCAGCATTTCTTTATGTCTTACTGAAAGACAGCTGCAAGCTTTACTCAGCCTGTTAAACTTATTTCCTCTTCTTAGTCTTAAGCAGGTTTTTATGACACCATGAAAAAACTGAAGCTGGGACTAACAGATGCATTTTAGGTTATGCTAGCCAGTCCCTTCTCTTAACAAACCATCTGCCTTATTGACACTACTGTGACACTGTATTATCATATTGTTGGACTGTAATTCCAAACTCAAAATAAAAAGCTTACATTGTGCCCATTGGCTTTGTGTAACTACTTTAAGGAACTATGATCTATGTCTTCTGTGGATGTTCTACCACATACAAAGGGTGGAGGCTTTTGTAAAGCGTAAACTATTGACAAGCATTTTTTCTGTAGCTGCATACAATTCTTCCTTTGGCTGAAGTCTGCTATTAAGACACATGATGGGCTCTTCTTTTCCCTATGAATAAATCTGGCAAAGTAGAGCTCGAAGTCCCTGAACGAATATCCCTAGTAGTATAAGTACCACCTTGGGTCTTCCCTGAAAAAGAGACTAACCCAGACAAGGGATAAATAAAAAAATAAATTAAAAAAAATTTTAAAACATATATCTCCATGATAAACTCTTGGTTATAATCAGGACTAGCTAGTACAGGGGAGACTAATCAGTGCCGGCGTCATTTTTTTTTTCCCCACTGTCTGTCAGTCATCACCCCTACCCAGACAATTAGCCCCTTGTCATCCAAATCATTAACTATTACAACATTTCCTGGAATATCATGAAACATTGCCACCTGCTGATCTCCCTGCCTCTCTGCCCAGTCAAACTGAACCCTAACCGTTGCTACCTAAAAATATGTCCTTCTACTGACATTTCTCGGGAGTGGACTGCCAAGTCAAGTAATATTACTCCCTAACAAGTACAGGATCAACATCTTATCAATGGCTTCCTTACCCTCTAGCAGCATAGAGTACAGGCTGTTGTAGTAATCTGGGGTAGTTGCAATTTAAAGATAAAACATCACTATTATGGTGTTACTTCTGTTGGCTCCCTCATGTGGTTTTGTTCCCCACTCTTTTGCCATAGACACTAAGACCATACACATCTCAATTAGTTACAATAAAAACATGTTACCCCAGTTCTTTCACATGCATTAGAACCAGTCTCTACTTCCCTTGCATGGAACGTTTTGCAGATCTTTGGACTGCCTGACTGCCCCAATGGAAAACATGTAATACTGGATAAACTCTTCTTTTGCAATTGTGCCCTTCTAGACCAATAGTGGTCCCTCTTTTTTTCCCCATTTCCTCAGCAGTGTGACACTTCTGAACTTTTAGCTAGTTGTTCATGTCTTTGGGCAAAGTATTAAATGCTTGCTTCTTTATGATAAGGTCTCCCATCATTTTGAAATATTTAACTAATATCCATTCACCCTCCAATTGTTTATTTTTGTGATTTGTCATTAACATTCTCTTCTAGTTTCTGCATATGTTCTTTAAATTTTACTATGAGCTTCACACATACCTTGGGATGATTCAGAAAGAGCATCTTAACGTCTGAGTAGTCAATACAGTCAGAATCACTCTGCTTAAGGTGTGTATAGCTTTACCCAAGAGCAGAAGAAGTAAAAATGCTATCTACTGTCCCTGGTCAATTTGTTTCTGATCACACAAATCTTCAACTGCTCAGCTACAGCCATCAAAGTCATTACCTTCTTTTACCAAAGAAACAGTCTGGTCATAACCTTTGGATAGGGGCTAGGTTTTCACTCCTTTTACCAACATGTGCTAGGTGAGTGATGATCCATTCTCTTTCAAGCTGAAACTTCTCACTTTTTCCTCAATTCTACTCCCTGACCTACACCTCATGGTGATAGTTTTTTTCCCCTGATGTGGCTTTGGTCTCTCTTTTTACATGTTCAACTGCTTCAAGGCATCTCATTTTCAGCTCCAACTCCAAAATTTTTCTTACTTTAAGGCACATTTTGTGGTCATTTGGGGATAAACAGAGTAGCACTACACAAATTCCAACAAATGTGAGAGATGCAACCATATAGCCAAACTGGAGGCTAAGCTCTCTCAACTCAGTACTGGCATAACCAGTCAGGAGGAGAAGGAAACCACACTCACTACAATTCCAGTCTCACATAGACCTACCACAACAGCAAACCAAACACATGCTCACACAAAAACATATTCGGAGGCTCTAAATAAAGATCTGCCTAAGCAGAAGAGACCTCCAAAGCAGACACCCAAGCAACCGCTACCCCAAAACAAAACACGTGCAACACATATCTCACAAAGCCAGTGTGCCGAACAGTCACAGCCCTTAAGACTAAACAACACACCTGATACACTTGTAATAGGTGAGTCTATCGTCAGGCACACTGACGTCCCACTCACCAGGCTGAACAAGGAGAGGGTCACGGTGAGCAGCCTGTCGGGCGCTAGGATCCGCCACATAACACAAGCACTCAGGTCACTCCAAGGCAAGTACAAATATGACTCAGTCATTGTCCATGCTGGTGTGAATGACCTGAGACATACCTCCCTGGACTACATGAAAAGAGACATAGAGGAGCTCTCTGAGCATGTAACCCAGGCTGGTATGACCCTGACCTTGAGTAGCATCTTACCCTCACCAAGAATGATGCCACAATATGAAGACAAGATGATCAATTTCAACAATTGGCTTAAGTACTGGTGTCATTCAAAGGGGATCCAATGCCTGTCAGCTTGGGATGATATGCTCGACAAGCCACGATGCTTCACTAGGGACGGCTTGCACCTGTCACCCCTGGGCTTTCGGATATTGGCAAAGGCTCTTGCTACCCCCATAGTGCCTTTTTAGGCAAGGCTCAAAAGACAAACCCACCTCCATAGGTATCACAAGGGATAAGAAAGTAAGAGTAATGCTACTCAACGCCAGAAGTCTAACCCTCAAGATGCACGCACTCAAAACTCTCCTTAGCATGGAGAACATCGATATCTGTGCAGTAACAGAAACCTGGTTCAGGGCTCCCGAGAGCACCCCAGCACTACCAGGTTATACCTCATACCATGCTTTTTGGCCCCAAAACTTGGACCGAACCACAAAAGGAGGGGGAGTATCGATATTCATCAAAGATACCCACACCTCCACATTGGTGGCAAAGTACGAAGCATCAGAGACTATCCATGTGGAACTAACAGTGGGTAAAACTGCCTTCCAGTTTATAGCCTGCTACAGACCACCCTCCCAAACCCAGGAACCCCACTCGGCCTTCCTGAGAACACTGGAAAATATGAAGGTCTCTCCAAACATCATTATATTGGGCGACTTCAACTACCCAAACATAGACTGGGAGCATTACTCTAGCTCCAACACCCTAGCCCAAAGGTTCCTAGAATTTATAAACTCAAATGCTATGGAACAACTTGTTACCACTCCCACAAGAGGGGAAAACATACTGGACCTGATCATCACCAACATGGGGACTCTATGCTCCAGACCAGAAGTGTATCCCTCACTGGTAAGATCAGACCATAAACTAATCTCACTGGATATTCACATCCCAACCCCACCCCTGCCCAGAAAACCACAGTGAAAAACTTCTCTAAAGCAAATTTCACACTCCTCAAAACTGAGGTGGAATCCTTCAAAGCCCCCGGGCCTGTGGAAAATACGGCCCAGACCACAGAATCCTTTATAAATGCATTCTATGAACACCTTCAGGAATGCATGGATCATGCGATCCCAAATAAAACCAAGACCCAATCCTCCAAAGGCAGATGTCCTGTCTGGTGGACCCCAGCCATAAACAAACTATACAATAGAAGGAGGAAGCTACTAAATGATAGAGCAAAATCCCAAAAAGGGAAGGCATCACTGATCAGTATTAGCAAAAAACTACGAGCACTCATAAAATTGTCTAAGGCCAGCTTCGAGAGAAAAATTGCACAGGACACTAAGGATAATCACAAGGCTTTCTTTAGTTATGTTAGGAACCTGGGTGGTAATTCCCAGATATGCTCAGAATTAGTCCAAAATGACAAAAATACACCGAACCCACAGACATTGCCAACATCCTAGCTGACAGGTTCAGCAAATTTCTCCCTCCCCACCAAAAGGGCAAATATCTATCCCAGCAGAGTGCTGCCCCTGACATCTCAGATGCTCAGGTAAGAGCCGCCCTCTCCAAAGCAAAAACACAGCATCAATGGGACCAGACAGTGTCCCGGCTGCGCCTACATGAACTCCAAGAAGAGCTAAACCCAAACATAAAACTACTGTTCAATCTCAGCCTTACTACAGGATATGTGCCCAAAGAGTGGCGTACACAGCAACAGTAGTTCCTCTCCATAAAGGTGGTACCTCAACGGATCCTGGAAACTATCGCCCATAAGCCTGACTAGCTTGGTCTGCAAAGCTATGGAAAGGATCATCATGGACCTCATAAATAAAGATATTGGGGACCTACAGACACTGGATCCTACCCAGTTCGGCTTTGTTAAGGGCAGATCCTGCCTCTTAAACCTGGTTGATTTCTTTGAAACAGTCACCAAGGCCATTGACGAGGGGAAGGTGGTCCACACAGCCTACCTGGACCTCGCAAAAGCCTTCGATACAATACCCCACTCGGGCATTATAGATAAGCTCACCAGCTTAAATATAAACCCCTATGTCACTAGATGGATTGCAAACTGGCTCAAGGACAGAACCCACATGGTTAGAATTGCTGGAGCCATGTCAGACTCCAAACCAGTTACAAGTGGTGTCCCACAAGGCTCAGTCCTGGGACCTCTCTTGTTCAGTATATATTTCTTGGAGGTACAGGCCAACACGGAAGGACTGTGGCTGACCAAGTTCGCAGATGACTGCAAACTGGGCGCCATAATCAACTCTCCAGCTGACACAAGCATCCTCCAAAAGGGCCTCATAGAAACAGACAACTGGTGCCAGAGCCATGGCCTCAAGCTAAATGCCAAAAGTGTATAGTCATCCCTTTGGCAAAAATAAGTGCTCACAAATTACCACATAGGTGGTAATCCATTAAGTACAGAAGAAGTAATTAGGGACCTGGGGACCCAAGTTGATAGCAATCTCTCATTTGACTACCACGTGGCCAAAGTGGTTAGAAAAACATTTTATATAGCCCACCTAATCATGAAGGGATTCACATCTAGATCAGGGTAGGCCATCGTGCCTCTTTACTCATCCCTCATCAGGCCCATAATTGAGTACAATGCCCCTTTGGGATGTACCTTACCAGACACCTGCAGCAACTGGAAAGACCCCAAAAGTACCTCACCAAGAGGATCAAAGGGCTCAAACAGATGCCATATGCTGCCCGGTTAAAGAAACTCCAGCTCTACTCAGTGACATACCACCTGTTCAGAGGCGATCTGTGCCTGACATATAAAGCCATATCCAACCCGAATTAATGGACATGCTGCACCTCAGAAAATCCAAATCTCATTGAGCTATCTGCTCGAGAGACTTGAACCTCAGCACTGAAATAAATAGGACATGCTGGAGGGACAGATTCATAACCCAGAGGCTCCCTTCACTCTGGAATAAAATCCCAGTCCAGGTTAGGCAGAGTCCCTCATTGATTCTCTTCAAGAAGAATCTTGATGAGTGGATGGGAGATCGTAGGTTTACCCCGGGTATCACTTCTGTGTCACTGTTAGACAGAGGCACAGTATACTAACCTCGAAAAAGGGCATAGCAAAATAAATTTAAAATGGGTGGCGAAAGCCAAACACATTCTGGCTAGGCTTATAAATGCCCTAGGGCAGATAGCCCAGTATGAACCTATTAACCTATGAACCTATGTTCTGCACTCACAGCTGCTACAAGCTTGTCTCAAGAATCAGTGGGCTAACTCTTAGCCATATCCATGCTGGCTATCATCTCAACCTTGGCCTAGCCACCAACTTTACACAGACATATATATGAGTCTACTTTAGATAATCAAAATACCACTTACCCGATTTTGAAAATGCAGAGATGAAAGCACCAAAAATCCACTTAAACAAACACATCACCGACAAAAAACTACAGTAAGTAATCATTTGGCAGCATCGCAACAAAACAAGAAAACTAAACCACATGAAACCCACCCTTGTGGAGGGCTGTGCCCCCCACACCCCCCCCCAACTATATATACCAACTCTGAGATCACACTACAGTGCGGAAAGGGGCAAAGTTCACCATGGTGGACAAGTAGTTACTTACCTGTAGTTTTTGTCAGTGATGTAAGTGTTCATTTAAGTGGATTTTCGGTGCTTTCATCTTGGCATTTTCATAGTTGGATAAATGGCGTTTTGATTATCTAAAGTAGACCTATATATATATATATATATATATATATATATATATATATATATATATATATATATATATATATATATATAGATATATATATATATATATATATATATATATATATATATATATATATATATATATATATATATATATATATATATATATATATACATTATGCTGAAGGGCTCGTTTCTACCTTTTTCCAAAGTACTCTGACTAAAAAAATAAAATAAAATGATTGCTGTACAGGGTATATTGTAACAAGTCTGGTTTACAACAAATGTTACTGCTTACACCAATTATATGTGACAAACAAGAGTGTAAATCTTACTCTTTACCAATTTATATGAGACAGACAAGGGGTACAATCTCATAATCTGATCCACTGCTGCTAAATTGTATGCAAGGGGCCATAAAAGCATGCAGTAAATATGCATTGCTGCCTCAGGTAATATCAAGCGCATACCACACCCAAGTAAGTTTTGCACTGACCATTTACAGAGCAATTAAATTGCTGGCACCTCAACCCCTGCATGCACACACACACACACGCACACAATTATACTAATAAATGCAACTACCACACACAAAATTTATTTTGCAAATTAAATCAATAAAACTCTACTTGAAATAAATAAAATTAAGCAATGTATTTCATAAAATTAAATATACAAGCAGCTGTATACATGCTCAATGAAATGTAACATAAATGGGTTCATCATAGATAGATAGCATGTAGAGGAACTCTATTGTCTTATCTGGTCCTATCACTACCAAAAGCTAATGATTTTACTGAATTTTTCCTTTGCCCTGTAAGTCCAAAGACTTGCTTCGCATGCAAAGAATTCCAGGCTTCAGCTTCTGTCCCAGAGCTACAGTCTACTGTGCATCCTTCAAAAGCAATGCAAAAGTGACCTAAAGTTGTGCCTTCTTAAGAGAGACCCACATTCGGTATTTCTTGTTTGGTTTTAATTTTGAATGTATAATTTCCTGTTCCCACAGTCAGCTTTCTCTGGGGCAAAACTATAGTCCAAATAAGATAATGCATCATTTGAGCCAGTGCAATATTTTAAGTAACACAAAGCTTTAAGCACTGCATTGCAAATTTAAGAAGGCAGTTCTGCTTTTAAACTGATGTTTTAAACTGCATGCAGGGGTTCCTGGGTTTGATGCCCAGGCATGGGTCAGAGTTTTTCCTTTCCTGTTGAGTTGTTAATACAGTACTAAGTTCATGTTTTATACTGTATTGCGGGATAGTGTGTTCAAAAACACCTTCATGGTGGTTTCTTAGTTGAAAGGAAAAATTGTTGTTAGGGGAAACCAGGTACCTAACTGTTCAGAGACTCCTTATTGGCCTAGGGGCACTGGTCCCACCTGTCACTATCAACTGAGGCAAGAACATCTACTGCAAAAGTTTCTCAAGACATGGAAACCTGAGCTATGGTGTCCTGGTGCATCGCAAATCCATAAAGGGGAAGCAGTACCTTGCTGAGGCTGTCTGCCAAGGAATTGTAAATGCAGGCAACGTGCATCACCATCAGGAATATGCTGGGGAGTAATGTGTAGTCCTATCAATACATCAGTACCTGCAGATACTGTCGGTGGCTCCTCCAACCCTCTTCCTTCCATCCCCATTAGCCGATGTACTCTACAAGGTTAGTATCTCACTGAATATAAAATAGGCCTCTATAGCGTAAATGGATAAAGACCTGCAGTTTTAGGAGATCTGGTTGCATTTCCAGAATGCTGACAGGGATGAAAGAATCTGAAGGATACTTTTTGCCCTGGATTATATGAGAGTGAAAATGTACTCTGTGTCTAGGCTGGATGTATCTATGGTTAGCATTTCTATGCACCTGGGATGGAGGAAGGGATTCAGCAGAGATGGTGGCATTGTCTGGAAGGCTACCAGAGAAAATCAGTGTCCATTGGTAGCTACGTACATCCAGGCTGTCTCAGCACAACACTATTTGTACACTGCCGTAGGATGCCTTTTGTCACACCTTAGCTATTCCTCTGATAGGTGCAATCATAGACCTTTAACTCAGATTTGAATAAATCAAAAACTTGGAATTCTGCATAAAATAAACCAATTCTTAATAATTCCACTATGAATACTGGCAGCTTAAACTGTTCTACTATCAAAACTATTATTTGCTTTTATGCTTCTGCTAACTAACCTACAACGTTGAACCTGCTAAACTAGCAATGTGCTACAATGAAATAGCTAAATCCACAATCAATCAACAACATAAAACCAAGCAGCTGCAGTGGCTTGAATTCCATGATGTTCTTAACTATGCACAACTGAAACTTGCCCACCACAACATCCTGTACATCCTTGACAAATGCCCTGCTCTAAGCTCCATTCTCACTAAATACACCCTAAAAGACAGCTTAGGTGGCAGAAACAATTAATCCTACCAGCTAATTCCAATAATCATTTTACTGACTCATTATATGCAGTATACACATATACTCATTCAAATGATGACATTTCATTCCTACATCACTCAGTAACAAAAGCAACACAAATGTCTTTCATAAAGATATAAAACAATACCTAATCATTCCTAACACATCAATACAAATCCTTTCACTCAAATTCAGTACTACATACAAGCCATGTCTCTATCCCACCTCTCTTTCTTACCTCATATGACTAACCCAAGTATTATTTTCTGTCCACCAGCCCCCTCCGCTCTAACTTCATTTACACGTGAGAAGAACTTTGTCATGGACCATATGCAGGATATGACTGAAAATTATTCTCTTTTAATTCTTTAACTATATGGCATGTGTAGAATAGTTTAATATAATGTTATTAGAATTACATAAAACGTTATGTTTTTAATTACTTTGTACTCACCTGTTGCTCTTTTTCTGTTTTTTTTTTTATTTAAGCCTTTCTCCCCAGGACTCCACTGAAAAGGAGACATTCTACCCATTTAGACCATCCTGGTTAATGAATGGAAACAAATAAATAAATAAAGTACTGTTTTTATAAGCCTGACAGCAACAAACTCTGTTTACAGCTTTTAATTTTATTTTACTTTTTATGTTTTATTTCCACCTGGGCACTTAAATGAATATTACCAACATGGGCTGATGATCATACCCTGATTTAATGTCTTGCCCTAAGCACATCGCCTCTGAGTAGTACAACACTTTTACCCCCATTCTTCACTCATATAACAAATGTTTGATATATAACAAAGATCTCACATTGCAACTGGAACCTAGAACATTCTGGTACAAAACTGAATCACACTTAATGATGAAGAGTATTGCTATAGCAGGATGCCTTGAGCACTTCCAATCCTCGGATCTGCCTGGTAGACTTCCAGGGTTGCCCCCTTATGAATCACATGTGAGTTTAGGACATAATTCCTCTCAGTATCACGCTGCAAAGTGAATGCTGATAAGCCTGACATGCATGAAAGGTGCCCTTTTCTCTGGATGTTAATCTTTGCCTCTGATTATATCAGTGCTGATAAAATTAATTAATGTTTAACGATACACACTAATATGTCTTGCATGCATTTATAAGTTTGGGCAGTTTGTACACGGGGGATGGTGAATGTACTGGATTCAGACAGCTGGAATTTATTGTAGTGTTGGTTTATTACTAAAGCTTTTCAAAGTACAGTGCCGTAGTACCAGATGGAAAAGCGGCCGTCACAACCACCAGTAACAGCTATTTAGGAACACATGATTTCTCCTACAAGCACTCAGTTGTTTAACATGAGGACTTTCAAAATTGTTTCCGTTAGAGCCAAAACACTCATTTCCAGCTTATTTTGCATCCCATATATTGAAAGGTTCAAAATACATCTCAAAAGTCAAAGTACAACAGAATAGCTGTACTTCAGATTTGGCAAGCATATTACCGTGGATTATATATCTGGGTGCATTACCTGTTATCTTAACAATCATCAGCAACACTGGCACGTTCATCTCATTGGATTATCGCTATAGACTAAACATCGATGGTAGATAAGGATATCAAGGGCCATCCAGTCACATTATCTGCTACTTCCTGACCCTTGATTTCACCCTCTCATTTATATTGTCTGGGTTACGCAGAAGGTGTCACATGTATTTATGAACTGCACTGCTATGTTTTTCCCACTACCTCTGCAAAGAGTGTTTTTATGCAGGCACTGGGTTATCTGTGATAGAAAGGTTTTCACGTTACCCTTAGCCTTCCTACTACTTGCAATTTCTCGTATGCTTTCCATTTCAGCATTTTTTCCTGAAAGGTGCTGTTTTGTTGCACCTTTTTTCTGTCTTACTGTAATGCCAAAGTTTCTCTCATATCAGCTTTCCTTAATTTGTTCCATTATATTTGTCCCAAATGTATGAGTAAAATTTTCAGGGAATTACAGAAGGGATATGCTGGGATAGATTCTGATTGCTAAGCGACCCTGAATAATATAAAGCAGGTACTGGAAAATGCATTGCTTCAGGTGGCCCTTGTCTATATTATATGAACAAAAGTTCATATGAACGAATGCTGTTATCAGCGAAAATGCCGGACATCGAAATGCTTTTTTTGGGGTCACAGCACAGTGAAGACAGGAATATTTGCCGTTTCCTCACTGTAGTGCGATCTCGGAGCTGGAATATATATTTAGCGGGGATGTAGGGGGGCACAGCCCCCCACAATATAAAGTTTGATGTCCAGCATTTTCGTTCATAAGAGCGTTCGTTCATATGCACTTTCGTTCATATAATATAGACCCGTCCCTGGCTGTCTCTGGATTTGCCGTTACTGAAATCTCTTATTTAGCTGTAATATGCCAGCCCACATCTGATAACGTGAAGTCAGGAATTAACAATGTGATCGAAGCTGGGTCTTTTCGTCCAAGTGGGATTTATCTAATCTTGCTTTAAATAGATTCAAAACAGCACAAATCAAAGGCAAGCAGGACAGTAGAGTCAATGTACATTTAATAAATCCGATGAAATGAAATAAAAGCAGGTACACAGTAAAACACACCAAATATCCTCTTTAGCTTGCTTTCACCTAGTACAGTACCAGACTTCCTCAGAACAAAGAGTCAAATCAATTACTTTCCTTAAATAATTAATGCAACCAATTAAATCCACAAATCAGTTCAAATAAGCAATTAAAAAGAAATAGTTCATTAACCCTGTGTAACCCTCTAAATTCCATAGGAAAACCTAGGGAAATTTTGCCTACTCATAAAGTATTGTAGTAATCTCATACATGAATTGCACATAATTAGCATAAAATATTATAAATATGAATGTAAAAATACAATCCTAAAAATAAGTGTGCAGAACAAACATATACAGTTGTTAATAATTCATACCTCTATTAAATACAATAAAATCATTCAAGTAATACAAAACAATGATTACAAACTTCATAGCAGCAACACATCAATATAAAGGAACCCTGAGTACCTTCATAGTTTAGCAGACCTAAGTTTTAGTACACTGTTGATGCTGATACAGTCATTAAGTCCAGGTGTTCTGCCCACATCCAACTTCAACTGCCAGAACAATTCCCTGTATTCCAACCTGCAGTCCCAGCTCCCATCTCGGGGGTCAACTAAACCTGTTCCAACATGAAAAACTTTACTTTCATTTCCTTATAGGACAAGGAATGCCTAAAAAAGCATTAGATTCCTTTCCTTTGGATACCTCATATAAGTGCTCATAAACCCTTCTCCATAGTGGTCTCTCGGTTTTACCAATGTAAAAACTCTGGCAGATTTCCCAAATCCCAATATATACCACTCCCTTTAGTTCCACATTTGTAGTACCTAGAAGCCTTGATCCTAAGCCCCCTAGATGGGATAAATATCTCACTCTTGTCAAAAATAAACCCACATTGTTGACAAGCTCCACATTTGTGGGTACCACATCTGAAACCCCCACCTGTCTGTGTAATAAAATCCTTCTTTTCAAAGAGCTCCTTTAAGTTAGTATCTCTCCTAACGAAGGTGGGGTGGTTCAGGAGATATAAACTAGTATCCTCATTGACCATTAAAATAGGCCAGTATTTCTTTATAGTGTCCTCCACCTGTATTGATGTAGTGGAAAAGGTGTGGATGAAAGCCCCCCTGTGCTTGTGCTCCACGTCATTTGATCTCTCGACCCCATTAATACCAGTACCTAACAGAGGAACATTTTGTCCCTATTCACAATTACCTCATTAGCTAAACTGTCAATCGTTTGTTTTGGGTATCCTCTTTCCAGGAACAGTGAAGTCAGAGTCATAACCTCCTCTAGGAATTCTGAATTCACACTAGTCATTCTTGAGGCGCTAATCATTTGACCCTTCACTATACCTTTCTTTTAATAGTAAGGATGTCCGTTCTCAAAATGCAAGTATGAATTTGAGAACGAAGACTTCCTATATAATTTGGACTGAAAACAATTATTCATCATGTCCTTATAAAGTGTAATGTCCAAATAGTTAATACTAAAATTACTAACCATATGTGTAAAAGCTAAAAATTCCATTGAGTGATTAAGGTATATCATGAATTCATCAAACTTGTCCCTAGGGCCATCCCATAATAGACAAATGTCATCCAAATATCGGGTATAAAATGTAATATAACCCTACCAGTCAGTGTTAAGGACAAACCTCTGTTCCCAGTAATATAATACACAATTTGCATATGGGGGGCACAGGCTGCCCCCATGCCGACACCTTTCCTTTACTGGTAAAACACCCCGTTAAAATTAATAAAATGATTCCTGAGAATGGTGTCCATGAAATCCATAATAAAATTAATAGTATTTCTGTCTAAACCAGATTCTGTCAATAAAATTTCCCCAAACCATTCCAGTCCCACCTCATGCAGAATGCTTGGAAATAATTCAACTACATCAATAGTAACTAAAACAATCTCTGGGCCAAATTTGTCCCTAGTTATTCTTCTAAAAAAATCCCATGAATCCTTATGTGTATGTAACACAGAGTTAATAAACTTCTTTAGTTGCAAATCAACATAAATAGCTAAAGGTTCAGTAATACTTCCAGCTCCTGCTACGATGGGTCTGAATTTCATGTTGTCAATCCCTTTGTGGGTTTTGGGAATCCCAAATATGCAGGGTATCCTAGGCTTCTCTACATGTAGGTAGTTGTATAACTTCTCATTAATATTACCCTGCAGTAGGTGATCCAATAAATAATAGTTAATTTTGGAGTGAGCAATATTAATCTCATTACGAGAAACTACAGTGTGATGCTCTGGATCCTGTAAAATGTTGTACATGTACATGTCATAATCAACAGTGTACATCAAAACAATCCCACCCCCCTTATCTGGCTTCATCACTCTACATTTTCCTTCCCTCAATTGTTTAAGTAGAGACATTTTACCATCTGAAAGATTAGTACTTGACCTGCCTTTAACATCAAATTGCCTGACTTCCCTTTCTACCAGTTCTTCAAAAATTTTTAATGACTGGTTGACAGGTGGATTAAACAGGCTTTTCCTACTCAACTCAGGTCTGTTCAACTCTTGCCCCTTGAAAAAAATTGTAAGTTGAGTTGTCTAATAAACATTTTGAGATCAATCAACGTATTCACCAGAGATCCAGGTCGGGAGGGTACAAAATGAAACCCTTTAGTAAACAATTTAAAATGAACATCATTAATAATCATATCTGTGAAGTTAAAAACAGTAAAGTTGTCCTTTTTGCATACTCTTTTGTCACGATCAATATTCATACCTAGCATATTCATAGTATGCTCATTCTCTTCATGGGGCAGTAACATTAAGTCTGCCGGTAATTCTGACTCTTCCCTGGGAATCTGCCTCTCTCCTCCCCTGAAGTATTGGGGGTTCTGGTATGAATGATTCCTCTGCTTTTCTGCCAACCTCTCGCTTCTCCTCACAGATGGTTCCCCTAAAGGGTAACCTGCATGTTCATTAGTGCTAATATTATCATCGTCTGTGTCCACTCCTCCTCTAAATACGTGGTCAGAGTTAGAAGAAGCAGGAAAAGTTTTAAAGAGGGGATAAGCTCTCCCCTCCCTATATTCCAATAGGTCTCTCTCCAATTTCCTAATTTTCCTGTTGATAATTTTGTCACAAAAATTATCCACTTCCCTAAAAAGACTATCATATTTTGCTTTGTAAAAATCAGAAACACTCTCATTCATATCCTTCATTTCATTCAACAAAACCTGTCTTTGACTCTCATAGTCACGTACCATTAGTTTAAGTAATTCAATGCCAGTTTTGTTAAACAATTCCATTAACTGCTGATAAAGCCAACTGTTTTGTTTCACATTATTGGGATATTAAAAACTCTCGAGTCCCTTAGGGACTCGGTTAACAGAAATGCACTCATTTAAATAGTCTATTTCTAGTTGATTAGTTTTAAAAGCAAACAATTTCTCTTTAAATAATTTCAAAGTCTCATCAAAGGTGTCAGTATTATTGTTGAAGAGCCCTTCGTTGAAATTAAATCTCCGACTTGTCCATGTATCAAAATTAAAAATATTGTCAGTACCTTTGGTTCTGTTGCAACTTTGACTGCTTTGTTTAGTATTTGCATCTTGTTTTTGTTGAATTTGGTGCTCCGTACAATATAGGAAAGCCACCCGCCTTTCTCCATCTCCAGAAGCAGCTTGATTCACCGTCGCACGTGTATTACGTGCATTTTGCTGCTCAAGCAGCTGGTTTTGGTTGCCCGGCAACCCTGTAGACAGTTCAAAAGGAGAAACCCTCATATTCTCCACCAACTGCGATAAAAGTAACAGTACTTTGTTAAACTCGCCCCTTGTCCTGGGGAGTTATCATCTCCCTCAAGGACGTCTTTTAAAATCACAGGGGTAGCCATTAAAATGTTGGAATCCACTCCTTGAGCCATGGATAAATGACCAAAAAGCAAAACAAAACTAAAGGAACAGCCAAAACAGCAAAAATCCAAGGCAAGCAGGACAGTAGACTCAATGTACATTTAATAAATCCAATAAAATGAAATAAAAGTAGGTACACAGTAAAACACACCAAATATCCAGTTAAGCGCTTTCACCTAGTACAGTACCAGGCTTCCTCAGAACAAAGAGTCAATTCAATTACTTTCCTAAAATAATTAATGCAACCAATTCATTTTAATTGCTTATTTGAACTGATTTGTGGATTTCATTGGTTGCATTAATTATTTAAGGAAAGTAATTGATATGACTCATTGTTCTGAGGAAGCCTGGTACTGTACTAGGCGAAAGCGCTTAACTGGATATTTGGTGTGTTTTACTGTGTACATGCTTTTATTTCATTTCATTGGATTTATTAAATATACATTGAATCTACTGTCCTGCTTGCCTTGGATTTTTGCTGTTTTGGCTGTTCCTTTGGTTTCGTTTTGCTTCTTGCTCGTTTAAAGAGATTCATCTAACAAAGTTTTCTTCTTACAATACATGGCAGTATTTTCTGGGGGGAGGAGGGTGCATCTTCTTTCTTATAAGCCACTCTAATCTGCAGGGGGGCAGCAACACTTTGGAACACTGTGTCACATTTCAGGAATTGCCAGCATGTATATATACATAACACACACTCTCTCACACACGCACACACATGCACACACACACACAACACAGTGACCTAATACTGTTATACACCTCACACAAAGAAACCTATGACTTTCATCCATGTACTCAAAGAAAAAAATAATTTTTCAAAACAATAATCAGACATGGTCTCTTTTTCTAAATTTCCTTAATCAGAACAAGTATTGATGAATCTTATTCTGACAGAGTATACGACAACTCACCATGCCTTTAGCTGCCATCACACAAATGGACTCCTGTGGCACCTGTTGCCTGCTTCACCCACCAATCTTTGTACTTAGTCAATATATGAGGGTTGTGTCATCAGCTGTCTCATTCCTTATCTGACATCACACTTCCCACCCCCTCTGTATTACATACGTGTTAGTCACTTTAACAGTATGCCTGTCACAAAAAACACCTTCTTCCCTTACTGCTCCAGGTAACCTTTGAAGCCTTTTTTTCTCAGCAACTATAACCTTGTACTGTAAAATCTCATCAGAGATGAGTATGCTATACCTTTAACATCTTCCAGAAAAATACAGATTTTATGTCACAAACATCTGAATTGTATTTCCCAGGGTCCATGTGATGGTCCACACTAACTAGTGAACAGGTAAGCATGCAAATCAAAAAGTGAATTCCCATACTCTGTCTATTTTCCTGTTGCCAACTGCTCTAATGTAAATTTCCTGTAACTGCATTTCAGGAACCAGGTTTTGTCAACAGAAATATATTCAAGTTGTACTTTGTCTGACTCAAAACTTTGAGTATCAGTTGTTGCCTAAATGCAAATAATATGTATGTAGGGGGTACAGTGGCTGTTTGTTGTCTCAGAAATGTTGTTTTGATATATTAGAAATGGTGTATATATATATATATATATATATATATAGAGAGAGAGAGAGAGAGAGAATGGAAGTTTCAAGAGAGAACTGGAGGTCCAGAAAGTTTGCTCAGGAGATGAGATGTTTTGAAAAGTACCCCAGACTTTATCATGATTTTTATTCAACACCTGGATTGTGTCAGCTGGTTAAACATACACACCCACACACATCCACATATACAAATATAGATAGGTACAGTAACTATGGTCGTAAGAAGGAAATATAATTGTCCTATTTTGTCAGACTCAGGACACTGAGTCTCATTTGTCTGCCTGTAGTATATATACTAACTGTAAGACTGCTACATTTTGGTGGTGAGCATGGGTAAGGGACATAATAGGAAGAGTTCTAACATGTATGTTTGTGATTTTTGTTGAAGGTGACTCTTTGAGCACAGCACAGTTTAATACCCCTAAATTAATTGACATGTATCCCTGTATTTCCTTCCTGCAACTTTTCCATTTGCATTCCCATTGTCGATTTAAGAAGAATGATCTATGTCTCCCTATGGATCATGTCTCCCCAGCTGCATTTCAGGTTACATTTTAATCCATGCACACTTACAACACCAATGACTAAATTTTTCCAAAACATAAAAACTACTTACTTACCTTCTTAACAGAAGCCAGATGATATAAAACTAAGGTGTGCCCCTTACACCCCCCAAGTATATATACTAACTCCAGGGTTGCACTACAGTGGGGAAAAGGCCATATACCTTTTACTTACTTTACAGTACTGTACACACTACCACTACTGCCAGGAGTGTATGACACATCCGTCATATTACTTTAGATACATTCCATAAAAAAATGTAGAGACATACCCCCATTTAGAAACACTACAACACTACATTCTACACTACTATTGGTATTCTGACAGTCAGCACTTTAAGTTACAGTAATGTTTTTTTTTATCACAAGCAAGTCATGAGTGAAGGGAAATACACATCATGTTTATGGCTTAAAATTCACTATCTTGAAATTCAGCATTGTAAGTTTTCAGTATAAAGAGACTCAGTCAAATTAGTTTTCGGTATTTTGAAAAACAGGTATTGTGGTCTCATTTAAATGAAATTCAGCATTTTGAGTTTTCAGTCGTGAAGTAGACTCAAATATATATATATATATATATATATATATATATATATATATATATCATACACACAACTCCGCGGTGGTGGTGCTGGTTGTGCGTTAGGGCTGGCAACTCAGCACGTAAAAATCAACTGCCAATCATTAGCGGACCGGAGTTTCGCTGTGGTGACCCCTAACCGGGAAAAGCCGAAAGACACAGCAACATCATACACACAACACACACACACACACACACACATATATATATATATATATATATATATATATATATATATATATATATGTGTGTGTGTGTGTGTGTATATTTCATTTTAACAAGATCTTTCTCAGCAATATTATCTGAATAGTTAATACTGTCAAAATCAAGTTGATAAGTAAAATGTAAAAAATCAACCTTTTGATTGAGGTAGGTTAAAAATTCTTGCAACATCTTGTTACCTTTCCAAAAAATTAAAATATCATCTAAGAACCTTAGACATAAAAGGATATTATCCCAAAACTGGGATCTCATAACATAATATTGTTCCCAGGACCACATTACAAGATTCACAAATACAGGGGGGTGATGCTGCTCCCATGGAAACATCCCCGGCCTGTTTATGATATTCTCCCTCAAAGAAGACAAAGTTATTAGGTAACACCATGTCCATCAAATCTATGATCAAGTTGATTTCATTCTGAGAAAGCAATGTCCCAGTATTCAATGCTTCATGAAACAAGTCCAGCCACAATGCATGTGGGATCACAAAAAATAAATCCTTAATATCTTTATCAAACTCAACTGATGTCCCACAGCATTCACGGCCTCCATACGAGCTTATCCTTTAACATATAAGGTGCTTAAGGCTGTGGCTGTACTATAAGATTATCACAGAAACTTTTTTGATGCTTATGGCTCTGGTTCTACCATACGTTTATAGGATTAAACCCATTCTAAACTACATAGCGTTTCTGGTATAAGATAGTCTTTGGTGTTTATGTAAATACTGCATTTAGCAACTGCCTGCAGTCATTTGTAGTCGACAAACTGCTTATGATGTTCGGAGAATATAGTAAAGCTGCTAATTTTCAACTCGCTACAGAACAATTCCATCTTGTTGGTTGAATATCTTAATGTTTCATTTTTTTTGTATTCACTTGGTTATATTGCCAGATTTTTCTAACAAGAACTATTTTTTTTTTCTTTTCTTTTTCCCCTCCACTGCCCTTCTTGCTCCCTAACTGTTCCCAGCTCTCCAGCCTGCTTTCCCTCCACTTGAAGCTAGGAATCTGATCGCCTGGAAACCAAGGACTCGTCCCAAACTACCTGCTGTCTCATCACCCTGTAATCTAGTCCCTGCACTCTTCTTGAAAGGAAGACAGTATTTGCTCTTTTTTTTAACACTGGCAGATAAGCCATCAACTACAATTGTATAATTCCTACTGCTTGTAAACTGTACGCCTCTAGCCAGGACTGCCAGCAGCCATAGCCCCCCTCCCTTAGAACCCTGTAGTTAGTTCAAAAACCCTCAGTCTCTCTATTGCTTCCTCCTCTAGCTGAACTATAACAGTACTTATTCCATGACCAGCCTTTCCCTGAAATTACTCCTGCAGTAGTGACTCTCCTTTTCCACCAGGTGGCACTCTAAATCAGCCCCTTCCACTAGTCCATCCTGTTACCCTAACATTCACCTCCACTTTATCTCCGCTTATCATACTTCACTCCTCTCACCCTCCTATACACCTCTGGTTTTGAAGATAACACTACTCTCCCCTCTGAACTACACCATTTTTCCTCTACTCACTCTATACTTACCCATTCTGTACCTTACCTGAGCAATCAGTATTTCACTGATTGTTCTTCTAGAGCTGCTTCACTCGTTTCTCTAGTTACCTAACCGCCAGATCCCAAGCTGTAAAATGGAAGAAAGGCACCTCAAACTTCCTTCCTACTCCTACAGGAGTTCCCCAAGGTTCCATTCTTGGCCCCATGCTATTTAATATCCTTGTTAACAATTTCTATTCTGCTATCCCAAATACTAAAATTGTACAATATGCCGATGACTCCACAGTAATCTGCTGCACCCCTAACCCCCTGAACTCAAATCCCTCACTCAAACCGCCTTCTCCACCATTGAGAATTGGATGCTTCAAAACCACCTATCTCTAAACGCTAACAAATCTAAAATACTACTCTTCCTCCCATCTAAATCCACCACCTTGGACAAAGGCTTCTTCCAAATTAGAAGCCAAAACAATTCAACTATAGAAATTGTTCCCCATGCCAAACTACTTGGGGTTACCATAGATGAAGACCACAAATCTGACACCCATATTCAACTAAACATAAAAAAAAACATCAAAAACTTGGTCTGCTATTAGAAATATCCACTATCTTTCCTATTCTACTAGACAGACCCTCGCGATGACCTATCTTCTTCCCTCACTTATGTATGGTGCCCCCCCTACTTACTAACTTATCCGCCTCTACCACCACCAAAATGGAAAGTTGCTATAACAAAATTTCTAAATTTGCCATTAATGCCAAACATTCCTCCCATCATTGTTCCACCCTCCACTCACTGAACTGGCTAGAACTTCCCAACCTTCTAGACTACCACCAACTTACCACTGCCCATAGGCTTTTATTCAACCCTTCTAAATGTCCAGCACTATCCAATATTCTACAGCCATATACCCCTAGCAGGCCACTCAGATCTGCTCAGCAAAACCTCATTGCTGTCTACAAACCAAAGCATCCTGTAGGACAGCACCTCTTGTCCTTTTCCCTAGCCAAAAAATGGAATTCTCTTCCCTCCTTCTTAAGAACCACCAATAACTTCAACAAATTCAAAACCCAACTCCATTCCTACTTGCTCCATAACAGGAAGTGCAACTGCACTCTCCAAACCTAACCTACAACCCTCCTACCTATGTAACACTCGTATGTCTTTTAAGACTTACTTGCTATATTACTGTTTACCTCATGATGCCACTGATTTAGTATTTCATTGTAATTGTATCCTCAAATATGTATCCTTAATTATTAATTTTGTATATGTATGTTTTACTGTAATAGTTGCTTTATGATTTTAACTCAAAATAGTCTCTTTACTGTCCTGTTGTCTTTGTATGTGGAGCTTTTCTCCCCAGTTCTCCACTGAAAACAGGCTTTTGAGCCCAGTGGACCTCCCCGGTCATCAAACTGAAATAAATAAATAAATAAATAACTCCTGCTATCCTTCTCAAACAGAGCCAGAAGTCTTAAAGGACATGTTCTTTATCCACAAAAAAATTATTTTAACTTGTCATCCACTAATTTAGAACCTCCAGTAGACACAATGGGATGTAAAGGAGGATCAGTCGCATTTGTATGGGTTTTAGGGATCCCAAAAATGGCTGTGATAATTAGCTTACTTATCTCTTAACACCTAACTGCAGGTATGGGAAGAGCATGATCTAAAATAATTTCAGTCAACAAGCTATTTTACTACAAGCAAATTTGTTTCATTTTTAGAAGATGACTGAAAACATTCTGTATTGTTTAAAAAATCATGTATCTTATATATGTAATCAAAGGTATTCATAATCACAACTGCATCAGCATAATCACGTTTCATGATCTGAATAGAGTGATCCTGGGATAGTTGTCTCAACAGAAGAGTTTGTTGCTTACATAAATTATTAAAGTTCTTATTAAATCTAGTATGTTTCAAGGATCTTAAATCTTGCTGGTATAATCTCTCAAACAATGGCACTGGATCAAGAAGCGGTGCATTATATGTACTGGGTTAATGGATATCCATATTAACTCTCCTGCCACTGTCAAACACTAGGGAGAAATTCAGTTTTCTAACAAATAGCTTCAGTTGTAGTACAGTGTCAACCATATCATGCCCTTTACATGTGACAAATGCAAAGCACTTTTGAAAAATATCCACAAGATCATCATTAATGGAAATATTGATGTAGTTAAATCAACTGCCAGAGCTGCATCACAAAATAAGGTGGCAGGTGGGTCAAATACTAATATTGATTAAACCTTCCCCTCCCTCTCTCCCTTCCATGGTATTTCTCCATTCCCTCAGTTGAATGAGAAGGGTCTGATCCCTCCTCTCCAGAGAATTGTTGCTTCTCCCAATTCAATGCAGACCTCAAGGGTGAGAGGACTCTGGTTAAGCTTGGAGTTCTAAAAAATACTGATCCGCATAAACAATTTAATGGCAGAACTCATCCATGGCATCCATAGTAGCAATTGTAGCTTCTAACTGTTTTTTTATGCTGTTCATTGTTTTTATGAGTAGGAAGTATCCTACCTCTACGTAAGAGCTAAGCTTCTTTTTTCTCATATACTAACTTATCTCTAATCAATTTTTTTTATTTTCTTTCCTTAATTTATAATCAGTCCAATTAAGCATATCATCATATTATGCCTGGTACTCACAAAACAATAAATCACTTACCACCGAGGCTAATTACTCCATCAATCCCACAAAGGTTCCTTATCAGAAGAATCTATGGTATAACACATTGTCCTATATGGATCACCTTAAAGCCATATCTCTATACTCTGTCTCCTACAGGTTACTGAGAGATGATCTATACCTCACATACAAGGCATCATCAGGTCTAACTCTGATGGTCCTTTTGCACAACCACAAAAAAAAAAAAAAAAAAAAAAAACACACACAATAACATCCAAAACAATGAAAACTCAGAACACTGAAAGTGTGCTTCATAACACTGAAAACTATAACGCACATGTAAAAAAAATCTCCTCCACCTATAACAACACCTAACTAACAAACACACTTTCTACTATGTTTCTCCAATACAGTGAAGTTAGGAAATTAATGTTTTTCCACTGTAGTGCGATCTTAGAGTTGGTATATTTAATGTATGGGGGGGTGGGTGGTGCAGTACAGAAATGTAGTAGAAAGTGTGTTTGTTAGTTAGCTGTTGTTATAGGTGGAGTGGATGTTATTTACATGTGCGTTGTAGTTTTCAATGTTATGAAACAAAGTTTCAGTGTTCTGAAGTTTCATTGTTTTGGGTTTTCAGTGTTTTGCATTTTCGATGTTATGGTCTCAATGTTATGAATTTCAACGTTATGAAATTTCAGTGTTTTAAAGTAGACCTATATATATATATATATATATATATATATATATATATATATATATGTGTGTGTGTGTGTGTGTGTGTGTGTGTGTGTATACACACACACAGATATATATATATATATATATATATATATATATATATATATATATATATATATATATATATATATATATATATATATATATATATATATATGTATATATATATATATATATATATATATATATATATATATATATATATATGGGTCTACTTTGACCCATTGAAATTACACTTTATTAATTTCGCGAAACTACAGTTCACAGAAATTGTTGTTGTAGATCACGGTACAGTGAGGATAGGGAAATATTCCCTTTTCCCCACTGTAATGCAATCTTGGAGTTGGTATATATTAGTAGTGGGGTGTGCAGGGGGACTTGTCCCCTGCATAAGTCAGTTTAGTACATTTTTTTTTTTTTTTATTTTATGGTGAACTGTAGTTTCGCAAAAGTGCATTTTTGGCAAAATGTCATTTCGCAAAACTGGACTCGTGAAACCAAGTTTCACTAAAGTGCAATTTCGATGGGTCAAAGTAGACCCATATATAGATGTGTATGTGTATATATATATATATATATATATATATATATATATATATATATATATATGTGTATGTATATATATATATATATATATATATATATATATATATATATATACACACACACACATACATACATAGATCCTGAATGGCAGCAGTTATGATTACTGCACAGTAATACTATTTTAGGATTTTAATTTGAGTGGTTGTCACTTATTTTTTAGTACTTGTTGCCCTAACTAAACATGACAAATAGCACTTACTTATGACATCACAGATACAATAATGTTCTAATAGCTACGTGTAGCCAGGGACAAGATTTATATAAAGGGTTTTTATCAATTAGGCACTAGTCACAAAAGATAGGAATACAACTCATAAGCTATAACCTATTAGCTACCAATGGGAGAAAATATGCAGAACAGCTATGATAAGTTACACATCATATTGCAACTTGGTTGAACAGCCTTTGACATTTATGACCACAGACTGAGTTAATTAATGATCTCACTTTTAAAACAGATAAATACTGTATATCATGTAAACCGGATTTAGATCTGACAAAGCTAGTTTAAGGGTGAAAGTGTTCATCTATTTGTTTTTCAATAAAGAAGTTTTGATTTTTAGACAAGTAATAATTGCATGAGTACTTTCAAGTCTCAACTGAGTTTGTGTACAGTGCACATTTTTTTTATCTTTCCTGATTTTTTAGGATTCTCAACCAGCAGCTTTGTTGCTCACCAGTTTTCCCTGTGGTCTATTGTTTAGAGTGAGATGTCTTACCCCCTAAGGCTGGAAAACGATTGCGTCTCAACACAAGGAGATCTGTGCTGGAGTGTCAGGTGATTATGAAGTGTTCGTGTTTTTAATGGATGACTGAATGCTTTGTATTTATTCTGATGAAGTCCATTATATACTAAACAGATGAAAGCATTTTACCAGAGTGAGATGTTCACAACACTGGCTGTGCATAAGATCTCAGCAGCAAATTTAGTAAAGTTTAGATAAGAACATTCAACATTTTAAACACAGACTTTTCCAGAGATGTTTATTGGTTGTTTCTCTTGCTTCTTTTGTTTTATTTAATTGATAATTTGTCAAAGCCCTGTACATTTTTGCTATCCTTTATGGCTGGATTTCTAAAGCTGCATTGATTTGGAGATGTTTTTAAAGCTAAAATGTTTTTTTTTTCTGAATTCCTCTTCATCACAAAAGGAAAGCTATATTGCACTTGATGTTTTTGAAGTAATTAACACTAACTGCATTGTTTTGTTCTTTAACCGTGGCTGAAGAATTTCCCCACAGTGCTCCTGTTGTGTTCTTAAACCAGTACCTTCCTTGTCTGCCCTGTATGTTAATCTGACCATGCTTTCCCTCCTATTTTTCTTTCATTGCTGTTGTTAACCATAAAAGTATGTTTTTTTTTCCCTGGGAGACTTCCCAGACAGCAGCACACTGATCAACAACTTAATTTTACCTCTCCCAGTGTGAAAAAAGAACAAGAGAAACAAGTGCAAGGGATATTGTCAGCTTAAGTAAAATTCAGTTACTGGCTAGTAACTATACTGCCTGGATGCCAACAAAGAAGGTAACTTAGAGAACCTGAAAGAAAATCAGAAAGAAAAGGTGAAGAGAAAACACTGGCTGGGAAGAATTCTGCATCTGTTTACCAAAAAACAGTTTGGTACAAGAGATGGCTTCCAGTAATTTAGAGGAAAAAATACACTGAATGTGCTCGGATGTGATTAAAATAAATGAAACATTGAAGGACTATATCAGCTCAAATAATGAAAGGATGAAAAAATAGAAAATTAACTAGCTATTCGGATAAACTGATAAAACTGCAAAAATCAGAGGTTAAAATAAAGAAAAGTTTGACTGAGTATGAGACTTATCAAGAAAATGTCTTTGAAAAAAATGTGGGAGTTAGAAGACAGAGCACACAGAGAAAACCTGAAATTTTCTGCTGTACCAGAGAAACTGGAAGGCAGAAATTTAATTCATTTTATGAAAGCACAAATAAGCAACTGGACTGAAAGGGCACATTGTGTATACTCCAAACATGGCCACATACAAGGCCATAAGAAAGCAGCCAAGGCTTGTGTTAGTAAAGTTGCAATTATACCAGCAGAAAAGGTTGATCCTGATAAAACACTGGCAGAAGGAAAATGTATTAAAAATTGGAGACAGCAGAGTGTTTGAGGAAATAATTATTCACTGTACACCAAGCAGAAATTTATCCCAGCAATCAGGGATTCTCAAGAGGCAGGTGTGAGATTTAAGCTGTTGCATCCAGTTGTCTTCTGAATATTTTTTTCCTGTAGGATCAGACATTTTTTGATGAACAGGCCAAAGAGGGCATAACAAAGTTTATCCAACAAAAAGTGAGCCAACAAACAGAAGGGGGATTTACTTCTCATTCTTATGACAATAAAACTTATTGAGATACTTTATTTATTTTTATTTATTTATTGTCATTTGTTAACCGGGTTGATCCAACTGAGCCAAAGGCCCATGTTCAGTGGAGACCCAAGGAGAAAAGCTCCAATTACAATTACAGACATGCCAAAAAAAAATCAGTAATTAATACAGACTAAAAATTACAATAGTAATATTAACAAGAAACATTTACATAAAGTCAAACCAACAAAGATAAGGTTGCCACCCATCCCGTTGTCAGTGGGACACTCACGGGTTGAGCTGACTCATCCTGTTTCCTGCTGTGCAAATTAGTGGGACTTGAAATGTCCCGCTTTTCAGTCGCACTGAATTGCTGTGGAAAAGCTGCAATTATTCCGGCTTTTCCATGGCAATTCAGTTACATCACCAACCCAGACCTGCAGGCAAAGCTGCTGCCTGTTAGGTCCGGGTGCTTTAATTCGTGCAGCAATTGGCTGCAATTCATGAAAGGGGTGGGGATTGGGGCAGGAAGAGCCCTCCAAAGATTGTGGCTGTAGGAGCGCTTTGTTTTAAGCTCTTCTACAGCTACAAAAAAAAGTCAGAGATTTGTTTTTTTTTCTAACGAGCCATCCATCCAGCCAGCCAGCCAGCCAGTTATCCAGTCAGCCAGCCAGCCAGCCATCCAGCCATTCATTCATGCAGCCATCCATCCATCCAGCCATCCATCCATTCATGCATCCAGCCATCCATTCATTCATGCATCCAGCCATCCATTCATTCATGCAGCCAGCCATCCATTCATTCATGCAGCCAGCCAGCCAACCATCCATTCATGCAGCCAGCCATCCATCCAACCAGGCATCCATTCATTCAGCCATCTATCTAGTGATTCATCCATCCAGCTGCTACTCCCACCAACCAGCTAGCCATTCCAGCAGCCAGCCAGCCAACCAGCCACTCCAGCAGCCAGCTAGACAGCTAGCCAGCCACTCCAGCAGCCATCCGTCATACCCATAACATCATCTCCTTCACTGCTCCTGTGGTGATGTCATGGTAGTGGGTGTGGCCAGTGTCATAGTGGTCACACCCCCATGTCCCACTTTGGCCCGCTTAAAAGGTGGCATCCCTAAACAAAGACATATATTTCTATATATGTTTCAAAAAATCCAATACAATAGCGGTAGGATAATCCCTGAGTAGGAATATTTACAAGAACTTGATTGTAGATATACTGTAAATTGGAGTGTTAGAAGAGCAAGAAAGAAAGGCGGAAAAAAGAGCGAAAAACATAAAGTAATCAAAAGTAGAATTTAGGAAGAAATCAGTTAAAGATCAGGTCAGAGCTTTGCCAGTAAAACCTTTTCCAATGTTCCAAAGGAAAATGCTTGAGAGGCAGAAAAAAGCAGAAGACGACTAAAAAAATTAGGAGTATCTTGTACTTGAACCTTGGACTTGGTGTAGAGAGATGAACAGAAAGAAGACGAGCAGTGCTGAAATTGGTGAATAAATAGGAGACTATAAAGCATCTATCATATTTGTGAAACATGGCTTAACAAGAAAAAGTGGCTGAGAAAGACTGGACCTTTATTGACTTTGTTACACTTATGGGTGCACTGTAAAGCATATACCCTACTTTTTCCATTAATGTTTAGCAGGATCCTAAAAGGGAAAAGGTAGCTGTAAGTAAAACAACTTTTGTTCTTATTAGTATTTGTATAAAATATTTCATGATACAAACTGAATGTTATATATAGTAAAGCAGTTTTTTTTTGTAGTGTGCAGTCACACATATTTTTAAATGTGGCTGACTCTCTTTAGTGACTGTTGCATGTTTTAAAGATATTAAACAAGTACTTTTTTAGTTGTAAGAAATATACGCTTTGCATGTAACACAAGAGGAAAGTTGGAAACATCAAATTTAATGTTAATATGCTTTGATCTTTGGCTGCTGGGATGGGGTGCTGTAAAAGTGCACTGATTATATTGTATGTAGAAATAAGATATTTTCTTTTATGTTTACGAAGTGACTGTCTGGAGTAATGTCATTGGCTTAAGCTATAAACAAGTGTTTTTGCAAACAAGTAGGCTTCAAAAATAAGACAAAATTATGAAAGCCATGAAAAATGCTTAAATGTCTTACATCTGCAAATATATTAGCTTGCTTTGTTCATTAGCAAATGCTCAGTAGGAGTCAAGAACACTGCTGCTAATGCAACTATACTTTCTGTTCTGAGTCAAATTTACAAAGATTCATTGCCTTCTACTTTTTATTGAGGTAGGCTGTCTACAGATGTAAGCAATTCATTTTGAGAGGCCTGAACATTCTTTCCTGAGGAAAATTAATATTTAAAGGTATAATGGCAAGCATTTCAGTGAAAAATAAAGTTTGAACGTATGGGAAGTGAATAAGAGATAGCAGCCTCTCTATCAATCTTAATACTTTAATGCATTTAACAGAACAGCATACAAAGACAGCTTGTGCACTTTTTCTTAGCGCTAAAATGTAATGTTTTCTGAAAGCATACAAGCTATTTTTCACATTTGGGAGGGGAACAGAGATAAGAAAACAACAGGCAGCAATCAGTGTTAGTGGAAATACAGGCTGTAACATGCACGTTAGCATGGGTAACCTTAATTTTATGCTAGGTATTACCTGTGGGTGCATCTCTCAATTTGAGGCAACTGTTACTATATGGAGGGTTACGCTTCACTGTTTGAAGATAACAGATAGTTTTGTATGTTTGTTCTAAGTTAATGAGGGTGCTTTGAAAATGTATACAGTTTTTTTGTTTGAGGGTTTTCATTAAAACAAAAAGGCTTAAAAATGGGGCATAGGTTCAAATGCAGATCAGATGAAACAACTGTATAAAAGATCAGCCTAACAAACACTGGAAAGTTGGAAGTACACAGTCAAAAAATGGCATGTATAATAGGTGGGAACAACAGCTATTTATCATGATAGCTACTCCATATTATCTTGAAATGTAAATGTTTTTTTATATATATATATATATATATATATATATATATATATATATATATATATATGTATGTCATTTTCATTAATCTCTCGATTTCTAAAATACCGAATTTCAGAATATGAATGGATGTAAGTGCAGGTAAATTTGTATGAGTGTGTAGATTATGTGCTGTAGTGTATGTTAGTGTGTGTTTTGGTTGTGATGTGTGTGTGCATGGGGCTGTGAAATGTGTGGGTGTGAATTGCCTTTGTGTGTGTGATTTCTCGAGTTAGAATATTTAAGTAGGTTAGTTTTGTTTGTGTGTGGAGGCAGTTGTGTGTGTGTATGTAAGTGTCGGATTTTGAATTTGTGTTTCGCTTTATGATTCGATATTCTGAAATTATTGTAAAGTGAATCCATATATATATATATATATATATATATATATATATATATATATATATACATATAGAGACACACACACACACACACACACACACACACACACACACACACACACACACACACAAAGGGAAAGACTGCTGAATTATATTAAAAAATGCAGTGTGCAAATAGCAATGCAGCACACCTGGAAAGAAAAGAATGTGAATTTGACAAAGAAAAGATTTCAGGACTGATATGCAGCAGAATGTTGGGGACAAAGAAAAAGGAGAGTAATTACACTAATTGCTAGAGGGGCTCCAATAGTGATAGGTGATGAAAAAAGTAAATAATGGTAGACTTTTGGTAGTAAGGGGCTACTGGCCTGGGAGGAGGATTATGCTGTCATGTATTTATATTCCACCAAAATCTGATATCATGGAGCTTAAAAAACTTTTGGGAGAAATAATCAGCTTTAAGCAGGGAAATAGTACTTATAGGTGGGGATTGGAACTTGATTTACAATAATGAGGATATATCAGGGGGACCTAGAAGGGGAAATATGAAAAATAGGGTAGATTTCTGAAGAAATGCATGAAAATATTTGGCATAGAAGATGTGAATTCAGTAGTAGGAAATCAGACATGATTTATATATTACTCCCTAAGGTACAATAACTAGGATAGACTAATTAGAAATTATATTTCACAGGAAAGTGTGCATTTGATTAAAAGCTTTGACATATCCAATAATTACTTCAAATCATGCACTGATAAAAAAATACATAAAAATGCAGGGTAATGAAACAAAAATGACACACTGGCACTTTCCCACCTACCTGTTAAAAAGAGAGGAATTTAAGGAATGCATAGTACAAATCATTCAAGCATTATTTGGAAACAGAAATGTTTTCAGAAGTTATAGCTAGTGAGTGGGATAAAATGAAAGTGGAGTTTAAAACTAGGTTAGAAATAAAAGAGAACAATATGGTTAAGAAGTAATAGGAATCACTTAGAGTTGCTGGCAAAGTAAAGCATTGAAGAATAAGGACAGTCTCACAGAACAAGAACAGGCACAAATGCAGAGTGCTAAAGAGAAAATAAGGGAGTATCTGTATAATATGCATGACTATAGAAAGATTGCTATTAAGTGAGTAATTTTTGATAATAACTCCAGAGCACAAAAATGTTTATCAGAATGACTTGGGCAACAAAAAGTAGAAAGGGTTGTCGCCAAACAAGAAAACTAGCCAGAGATCCCATATTGGTATTAAGAGATATTTCAGGCACTTTATGAAAATTTGTATAAAACAGATTAATGTGGAAATAAAGAAAGCACACAAATGGAAATATTTATGGAAGACTTCATTATGCCAAGGTTAGAGACAGTGATGCTGCACAACTAACAGTTAAGATAGAAGGAGATGAGATAAAAACACTGATGTATAATCAAGCTTCAGGAAATTTTCCAGAAACAGATGGTATTCCTTTGGAAGTTGGGAGGGAAGAACGTGTTAAAGATCTGGAAGATTTTTTTAACATTATTTTAAAAGTGGGGAAGCACCAACATGTTTGAAGAAAGCTATGGTGGCTGCAGTACCTAAAGATGGCAAAGACTCATGAGACCCAGCTTCATATAGACCCATTTCAATTTTATACCGTGATTATTAGGTGTTTATGTCTTCTTCTTCTTCTTCTTTCGGCTGCTCCCATTAGGAGTCGCTACAGCAGTTTAACTCTTTCCATTTCTTCCTGTCCTCTGCATCTTGCTCTGTCACACCAACCACCTGCGTGCCCTCTCTCACCACAAACCTTATCTTAGGCCTTCCTCTTTTCCTGTTACCTGGCAGCTTCATCCTTAGCATCTTTTCCCCAATATACTCTGCATCCCTCCTCAGCACATGTCCAAACCAATGTAATCTTACCTCTCTGGCTTTGTCTCCTTAGGTGTTTATGTCTATACTAGCTAAAATAATAGTAAGGGTGTTGCCAGAATTATTAGATATGAATCAGTGTGGTTTTGTGGAGGAGAAGCAAACAATTGACAACATAATAGAACAATAATTATCCAGAGGGAAGCAGAATGTAAGAAAATACCACTGTTCATAGTGGTACTTGATTCAGAAAAAAGCATTTGATAGTGTAAGTTGGGATTTTATGAGTAGGGTATTGGAAGCATTTGCATTTCCTGAGACAATCATAAGATTCATTAGAAGGATATATGTAGGATTGTAGGCAAGAATTAAAGTGGGTGGATTCATCTGATAAGTTGTATTTGAACTGAGGAACCAGGCAGGGGTGTTCTATTTCCCCTTTATTTGCTGTATAGTTACAGCCACTGGCAAAGAAAATAATGGACTCAGATATTCAAGGATATAATCGGTATGGTAATCAAGAAAAGTTCACTTTATTTGCAAATGATTATTATTTATTACCTGATAAATTCAGAAAAGGACATCTCAGTATTGTGGAACATTTTGAGACAGTTTCAAGTTTTTTGGGGATCTAAAATTAATGAATGCAAAGCAAAGGCTATAGCCATAAATTATGTGCCCACACATTAATTGCTTCAGCAATACCATATTTATAGGGACATGATAACATGAAGTTGTGATGTCCTCACTGTGGGTCAATAATCAAGGAGCCTGAATCCTCACCACTGACACCGGTGAGGGACATTCACTTGGAACAAAAATAGATACACACAATCTTTCCAGAAATAGATGTACACAGTATTTCTAGAAAATAGATACACTCAGTATTTCCAGATGCAGTTCTCTGCATCAAGCACAATTTCCCTTAAGAGCACACAGGGAACACGCTCAGTCCAGGGGTTGGGTTTCCCTCTCCCTCTCTCCAGACCCCCAGTAAGACTCTCCACTGGCATAACTGTAAAACTGAGTCCTCAGCCGAGTGTTCAAGCCAAGTCCTCCACCACTCTCTCTGTGAAGCCAGTGCACTGTTTCCCTGCTCGAAGCAGACCACTCTCTCTGTGAAACCAGTGCTCTGTGTCCCTGCTCCAAGCAGTTGACACACAACACTCTTTGACATTTGATTTGCACACACACACACACACACACACACACACACACACACACACACACACACACACACACACACACACACACACACTCTCTCTCTCTCTCTCTGTCTCTGTCTCTCTCTCTCTCTCTCTCTCTCCTGGGAGAGGCTGGCACAGATTTACTTGCTCTACTACCCTTTGCTCAGACAATAAGGTAGTTACTGCCACCATGCACTCCAAAGCCAGCTATTCTAAGGCTGTTACAAGGGTACCCAATTATACTGAGTGAAACTAATATTAATACAAACGGTAGTGTTTGACCAATGCAGCAAGACTTTCAGGAGTGGCTGCAGTATCAAAAAATAAATATAAGTACTCTCAAAGGTTAAAACATTCTCTAAAAGACCAACCACAATGAAAAGTTGAAATATATTTAATAATGAATAATAAAAGAACATGAAACTACTAAATATCAATTTACAATAAACATCAGTCACAGGAAATATTAAATATTAAAAATTTGCATTTCCTGAGACAATAATAAGATTCATTAGAAGGACATATGTAGGATTGTAGGCAAGAATTAAAGTGGGTGGATTCCTCTGATAAGTTGTATTTGAACTGAGGAACCAGGCAGGGGTATTCTATTTCCCCTTTATTTGCTGTACAGTTACAGCCACTGGCAAAGAAAATAATGGACTCAGATATTCAAGGATGTATAGATTCACACAGATACAGAAAAACAATACTTAACTAATCTCACTATATTCTCCTGACTGATCTAAAGAATTACTATTGCCTGGTTACTTACTAAAGCAAGGCAAGATGAAGTAGGTGAGTGATCCTTCTATGTCAGGTTACAAAAACAGATTGGTCTGAGAGGTCAGTCTCAGAATTAAAACATCAATTTTGTGCTGGATTACATAATGACATCACATACATCTGGTTATCTGACTTCTTGTTCCCATACTACCCCTCTTACTAGAAACTGAACCAGTATCTCGCACATAGGTGTTACTATACATTTTTTAATACAAGCAACTTTACAAATACATTTTCAACACAAGCACCTGTGCAAATCAGTTTGCTATACAAATGACATATCATTCTTTACAAAACTACAGCTAGCTATGCTGGCATATGTTATACATCCACTACCCTACGTCTTTTGGTATATCTGGAAATACCTCACATCATCACATCTCTCCACCCTCTGAAGATTCAAGCTAGTTTCTCAAGTGACATTCAAGAAACACAGCTTGAGGGACATGAACCTGTCTGGGAACACATTAACCCATACCCTGTCTTAAGAGTTCACTGTCTTGTCATATGACAGCAACCCTAGGCTCTACCTTAATAACTTGGCATTTTGCTGGCTGGCTCGATGTAGCCATGTTAAGGGATTGTGGTCTGTAACTACAGTGAATTTCCTTCCATAAAGATAGGGTTGAACTTTCTGCAGTGCCGATACTATGGCTAGACATTCTTTTTCTACTGTTGCATAACATTCCCCCCTAGGTTGGAGTCTACAGCTGAGATATGCCACTAGGTGCTCTTCTCCCTCTGAGGAAACCTGGCTGAGTATAGCCCCCACCCCATGGTTTGAAGCATCCACCTGCACAATAAATTCTTTACTGTAATCTGGACTGGCTAACACAGGGGGTCCTCCTAAAGCCCCTTTAAGCTTTTGGAATGCCTGCTCACAGGCTGGGCTCTGCACTACCTTATCTGGCCTGTTTTTCCTCATCAGGTTTGTTAGGGGAGCAGCGATTGTACTATAATCAGGAGCAAACTTTCTATAGTACCCCACTGTCCCCAAGAATGCCCTCGCCTACTTTATGGTAACAGGGGCAGGCCACACCTGAATAGCCTCCACTTCGGCAGGTTCTGACCTGATCTTACCACTCTCCACCCTATATCCCAGATGCCATACCCACCTGACACTTACTGGGCTTAATGGTTAACCCTGCCCTTTGCAGTCTGCTAAGGACCTCCCTGATATGCTGAAGGTGCTTGTGCCACGAATGGCTGTAGATGGTAAAATCATCCAGGTAAGCAAGGCATAATCACCTGCTCCTGCTAAGATATGATCTACCAGCCTCTGGAAGGTTGCTGGGGTATGTTTCATCCCAAAGGGCATCTTTGTTAAATCATATAATCCAAAGCAGTCACAAAGACTGACCTCTCTCTCTCTAGCAGTGGGAGTCAAGGGTGCCTGCCAGTAGCTCTTAGTCAGATCAATAGTGGTCAGATATTTAGCCCCACCCAGTTGCTCTAAGGCTTCATCTGTCCTAGGCATGGGGTAAGCATCTGACTCTGTGTGGCTATTTAGCTTTTTCTAGTCCACACAGAACTTGGTGCTGCCATCTTTCTTTGGTACCAGCACAACTGGGGAAGCCCAGGGAACTTCTGGACTCCTGGATTACCCCCAGTTCCAATATTTTCTGTATCTCCTCCCTCAGAGTCTGTCTGACTTGCTCAGGCACCCTGTAAGGAGCCTGCTTCATAGGTCATTTGGTTTCTGTATCCACATGGTGCTGCACCAGGTTGGAGCACCCAGGTTTCACAGTGAACATGTCCCCACACTCCTGTAACACTGCTGGGATTTCTTGAACCTGGGTAGGGGATAGCTGCTGGGACATTGCTACCCCCTTCCACTGAGGTGTCAGTCTGAGCATCACTGAGGAGATCAGTACCCAAATCCCCCTCAGACACCTACTGCCATCCACTGCAAATACTCAGCACAAGTGCCTCCCTATCATGGTAAGGTTTCATCATGTTAACATGGTACAATTTGTGCCCCTGCCTCCTGCCTAGCATGTTTACCATGTAGTTAAATTCACTGACCTTCCTTACCACTTCAAAGGGTCCCTCCCAAGCTGCCTGCAGCTTATTGTATCTGACAGGAATGAGCACCATAACCTGCTGTCCCATGGCATACTCTTGGTCTCGAGCATTCCTGTTATACCAGACTTTTTTTGCTGTTGGGCTTCTGCCAGGTTCTTCTGGGGCAAGCTCATGAGCTCCCTAAGCCTTGCCCTAAGATCTAGAACATATTCCACAACAAACTCCTTGTGAGATTCATGCTCACCCTCCCACTCATCATGAATCAAATCTAAAGGCCTCCTCACCTTATGCCCATACAACAACTCAAAGGCTGAAAAACCTATGGATTCCTGGGGTACCTCTCTGTATGCAAAGAGCAGGTGGGGTAAATATTTGTCCCACTCTCTCTTAAACTGGTCTGCAAATGCCCATAGCATGGTCTTTAGAGGCTTCACCCCACAGCACTCCCACAGGCAAGCCAGCAGGTCTGACATGAAATTGACACCTCTGTCAGTCAGTATTTTTCTCGGAAAACCTACCCTGCTGAAAATCTCTAACAAAGCATTTCCTCAACAAAATGAAACAGTCTCACAATGAAGACAGGCTTAGCATGAACAGTAAGTTTCTCTGCCCTTGAAACTCACATTCAGTGAAACAACATTAAAACCCATATTCAAAGAAAATGCATCTGGCCACTGGCAGATTAAGTATACCCTGAATATATTTTTTGGACCATCCATGCATGCTTGTGTTCTTTGATGAACCATCTTGATTGTATTAAATTATATTCCTTTTATAATACAGCATCACTTGTATGTTTTAAATTTGGAGGTTTAAACATTTTTCCAGCAAGCAATGAAACAAAATGTATGAACCAATAATGACAAAACTACCCAGTGCAGAACATTTCAACCCTAAAAGGCCACTCATACTTCTGTCATTAGAATCCAACAGCATCAGTCAATATGCACAATCTCTCCAGAAGTAAAAGTCATCTAAATAATTCCACATTGATGAGATTTATAACTAATGGAGAGGTTGCTGCTGGCAAATAACTTTACATTTCAGTGTTTCATGTACAAATTCAGATTGTGCTGCCCTTGAAGTATAAACTGCCCATGTTACATTTAAAAAAAATTGCTAAGCTGGTAATATTGCAATAGGGAATGGCCATCAAACTGATAACAGGTTCATAGTTACTAGGTATTGCATCCAAAGGAGGACACATTCAGGAGTGTAGCATCCTATCCCATTACTTAAAGGGGACACTGCAATATCAGAACTCCATCAACATGATGTAGGAGTAGAATCCACTGCCTTCAACACCAAAGGCAAGTATGCTACCTGTTGTGCTAATAACACTGCTGTGAAAATTTATAGCATAAACACTGATGATGGCCATTTGCTAAACAAAACAGTTACACATTGAAAATAAACATCTCTTCCACTGAAACACAACATTACTTAAAATGCAGAGAAAGTCAACATTCTTTGAAAATATAGAAAATCAACGTTCCTTAAAAATACAGAAAGTCAGCATTCTTTGAAAATGCACAGAAACTCAACAGTCTGAAAATGCACAGAAACTCAAAAGTCTTTGAAAATACAGAAAAAATCAACAGTCCTTGAAAATGCACAAAAACCCAACATTCTTTGAAAATGCACTGAAACTCAATATTGTTTGAAAATGCACAGAATCTCAAAATTCTTTGAAAATACACTGAAATTCAATAGTCCTCAAAATGCACTTGCTGATGTCTGTTTGGCAGTTGGAGTAGAGGATTCAGGGTCTAGGTTCCTGTATTCAATGTACATGGTTTGTGCCTGAATGAGTTAACCAAACTGCTATCCCTAACTGGGGTATTACACACACACACATCCCTACCTCACCCTCTGTATTTCATGAACGACCCATTCTGCACAGTCATCTGGAAATCTGGAATGGCAACAGCAAATCTCAAAGCCATGCTCATCTCTTAAAAATTGCGATATCTGTTCCAATGTTTAAATGTGTACATATCATATTAAAGACTCATGTAGAGATGCTACTAAGGATGCACTCTGCTTCCGTCCTTAAAGAAGAAATGTGAGTTTTATGGCAGTCTTGTCTAATGCTGAGCATTCCTGCATTTGGAAAGTATCCATGTCTGCATAATTACTGATACTTTATATGTAAAGAAATCACTCACTATGTACCAGGTTTTTATACTTTTCATGACTTCACACCCAATGGCAATTGTGGTGATGTCTCCATATTTGACAAAAAACATATTACCTCCAGGTAAATTGCTAGACTTTAGGGACCTGCAAACTGAACTAAAGATCACCCTAGAAAGGATTAATTATCAACTAATAGCTTGTTACAGAACACCTTTGTCCCCTGATAACCATGCAAGATTGCTTCTTGTTCTAAATTATCTTCTTATAACAAATAAAATCCATTATTTTGAAAGGTGTTGACTACCTTTCAATACACTGGGGCACCTATAACGTCCAATGTATGATAGGCGCCCAAATTCCAAGACTTCATCAACAAAAACTCCCTTGAGTATTTGACAAACAAGCATACCACAGGACACAGTATTCTTGATCTGATTATTACAAACATGGCTGCCTGTCGCAGTACTCCTTTGGTTTTCTCCTTCCTTTGTGAAGTACAACCGTAAACTTGTGATCTTCCCCTTTTAACTCCCAAATGCCCCTACAGCAGACCCCACTAAATTTAAAATCTACTACAAATGTGCAAACTTCAACCTACTCTATAAAAACATATAAAAATTAATTTATGTCTGCACCACCATTGGCCCTAATAGAGCAGCAATCATCATTAAGGAATTCTACACCAATTTAGAAAAATGTAAGCGCTATCAGTCCCTACCAGAACAAAGTATCATGGGAAGTTCAAAACTAAACCAATCTGATGGTCCATTATTTATATATTTGTTTATTTATTTGAAATTTAGTAATCAGATAAGTGGACTGATCAATTGACCCTTTCAGCCACAACCCAGACTCCAGAGCAACAAAGTACATAATGCAATAAAAAATAAATTGATAACAAAAGTGAAAATATATCACACATCATACAGTAACAAAAATTTATTACCATTACTAAACTATACAACAAAATAAAGAAACCCGTTAAATTATATAACAGATCCCAAACCCCTCTGCTCAATTAAAATGTAATGTGCACTGCAGTTGCAATGCCCATTCATAAGGATGACCTTACAACTGACCCATTTAATTGCAGACCTATCAGTCTTACAAGCGGCATCTGCAAAGTGATGGGATGTATTGTAGTTGACCTCATAAAATATGATAGCAATAACCTTATTTGACTTGATTTCTATTAGTCTAGCTTTCTAAAGGATATATCCCGTGTACTGAATATGTTAAACCTCTTTGAAAGCATCACAGGGACTGTACACAATGGCTATGTGGTATATAAAACATAGCTTGAATTGCCAGTGACCCTCCTCATCATTTCCCATGCAGGTAATATCAGCCCATATGTCATTCCGTATGCAGGCAATATCAGCCCATATGTCATTCTGTATGCAGGCAATATCAGCCCATATGTGGTAAAAAGGATAGCAAACTGTGAAAGCTTGAACCCACACAGTGCAAGTTGTAGGCACCTCATCAAAAAGTATGAAAGTGACAAGTGGTGTCCCTCAGGGCATAGTGCTAGGACTGCTCTTTTTCTGCCTTTACTTCTCAGATCTCCAAACACACAACCAATGCCTCTGGCTAAGATTGTTTGCAGACAAATGCAAACTGGGAGCCATTCTCAACTCTCCATCTGACACCAGTCTGAAACCCTCCAGACTGAACTCTCCCCAGTAAACTGTGCTGTCACTTTTGGTACACAGCTTCTGCCCTCATCACACTGTATAATCAGTACTCTACTACAAACTGAAAAAGTAGTCAGAGATCTGGGAATTTGGGTTTATAATTTCCTCTCTTTTGACAATCGTTGTCAGGACATCCTTAAATAGCTAATTGCCAAAGGAATACCTTAAAGGTCTGAAGTGGTAATCACTCTCTTACATTCAGCATTTATCAGACCAAGTGATCATGTACAGCGGATCCTTTGGGATGCATCTCATTAAATATATCAAGCAATAAGAAACACTCAAAAGATTCTTAATCAGAATCTTATCTGCTTATACTAGTGGGCACTAGAAGTTCAAACTAGGAAGACACTAACCTTAGACTGTTAAAACTTCAGTTACTCTCTCTTTCATATCTTCCCACTGTTTAGTGAACACTGCAATATGAAGAGTGTTAATTCATTTTGTTACACCCTTATTCTGACATCACAAATATCTGGGCAAAGCCCACCAATCACTGGCCATCTACAAACCACATCTTAGGAATCAGCTTGGATTAGTGGTGCTTTTCACCTGGCGACAAAAGGACCCCCAGGGACATTATTTTCTAGTCTTACACAAGACTACCAATAATGGAAAGCTAGAAAATTGTTTTTTAGGAGCCAGCTTGGGATTAGTGCTACTGTTTTGCTCCTGATGGGAAAAGGAGCATGGAGATATAGATTTCTGACTATCTCTGATTGGGCAGTGTGTATTGGATTTCCCTGCCTGGTCTGGTTTTGGACTGTTGTGCAGCTTAGCACTCTTACAGTAAGCTACTGTACATGGTATCTAGGGCATCTACCAGGAGAACGCTGCAGCAAGCCTGAAGACCTATGGAACATTTGGGATGAGTCTGATGATCACTAAAGAGCCTGTCACCCGTTTCTTAAGAACATGCTTCGGACTTGTGCTACTGTTTTGCTACTGGTAAGAGAAGGAACAAAGATATATTGATTCCTAGCTGAATGCAGTTGCAGTGAGATCAGTACTACTAGTAGTCACGTTGTAGTCAGTAGGAAATTCACCACTATTTAGCATTCTTGGCTAACCAAGTGATTGGCTAAGTTAGTGCATTTTTGCAGATATTTGTTTACTGATTCTTTCTGGTGGAAGAAGGTTCTCTGACTAGTTGTGGGCCTTGCTGACTTCTAAGGCTAACTTCAAGTGTCTTACTATTGGTTGATGTGCTCTATTGAGCTTTTTGGTGGTTATTTTCAGTGTTGTAAATAAGGCAATTATGCATGTCTCTGCTTGCCATGCAGCAGCACAGCCCATTGCACTGTATAGATGCAGGAATTTGGAGCCTTAACTTTCTCTATACAACCTACTCCCCTAATTCCTACTGTACTTTAAATAGTCAGTAGTTGCACAGAGACTCTCGTTTGCCTTAGTTGGTGCATTAGTTTATAGATAGGATTGTGCTAAGCAGTACATTGTTCTTCATGTGTTCTGCAGACTTAGATTGTTTGTGTTATACAACAGAACCTCTAGTAAGTCAGTTCCAAACCTCATAGATACAACTTCCCTCACAGCCCACATTAGTAAGCACCTGGGACCAACAATTTGCACTTGCCACTCTCTCTATAGCCAGCCTGGTTGGAATATACATCTTCAGACAATGCAACAATTGTCTCACATTTACTACTTTAACCAGTGGACAAAGTGTATGAGAGATGTAGTTATACAATGTTATTAGAGACGAAGCTCTCGCACAAAGCCACAACAAAAAACAAGCAGATTGTCAGTACTGTATAACACCACATTAAAAAAAGCACCCTCAACTCAAACAAAGCACATAGATTTTTATATATTGTGTCTCTTATATGTAACCTAGCTAAACCATAAAGGCCTTCTAAAAATAAGCTAACAAACAAACAAATACCCTCAGTAACCTCACAAACACAAAACACTGGCAGCAACCACTATAAAACCTACATCTGAGTCACACTGACTTAATTCAAAAGTTCATAAAGCAAAGCTCTACATAATCTAATATCCTAGTCATCTAGCTCTATACTGAGAGACACCATTGCAACACTCACCAGGCGTTGCAAGGAGAGGGTCATGGTCGTTTGCCTTTCAAGTGCCAGGATTCACCACATTATGCAAGTTCTCAAGTCTTTGTACCACAAGCACGCATATGACACTGTCATAATACATGTAAGTATAAATGGCTTGATGAAGGCTTTAAAGGCAGCAGAATCTCCATAGCATTAAAAAAATCATCTCCAGACACACTAGACAGGATAACCTGGAACTTTTCCACATTCTACTTTTTATTACCCAAACCGCTTACAATATCATGGTTAAATTTAGTACCCCCCTCCACAGCCCCCTCAGCTCACACCTATCTATTATAGAAGTCCCTATGAATTAAGCCAAGCATCATTCTGATAGTTGACTTCAAATACCACCTTGACAGACTTGGAGACAGTCCTCAAGCATGTATGCCCAGAAATTTCTGGACTTTATCAATACAAACTCTGTGGACTAGTTAGTCTCTACCCCAATCAGGGGTGGCAAAAATCCTTGCTTTGGTCCTTACCAATATGGAGCAGCTTTGCTCCTAATCTATTGTGACTTTCTCCCCGGTAAAATTACGTCACATTTACTGTAAGACTGAAGACTGTAGCAACTTCCAATACCTCTATATTCAGACATCATGCGAAGGCTAAAATAATAAAATTGAGAAACGACCTAGCTAAATTCAAGGGCCCCTTCCATCTTGATAACCTCACTGTTTATGCAGAATCCTTTAATGCCAAATGCTATGCATATGCACATAGCTGCATAGATGCATGTAATCCCTCAGAAATAAATCATCATCATCATGATCAACAACCCACTTTCTCCCATGTTCTACATGGGTTCAGGGTGTCATGCCAACTCTCACCTTCTTTCTTGATTCAATACGAGTCTGCTAGTATCTTTACCATTCATGCCTGACTGTCAAAGGTCTTCTCTCATACAATCCATCTCTTCGCTGGATGCCCTCATTTCCAGGTTTCTGTACCATACAGTAGCACTGGTCTCAGCACTGTTTTGTTCACCTTACTTTCAAATTCTTTGGCATTCTATTGACACACACTACCCCCGACACTTTGTGCCATTTGGCAGCAGACCCTCTGATTCTAAATTTGACCTCCTCATTTAGACTTCCCTACTCTTCGCCCACCCCTCACAGTTACTTGAAGCTGTTAATCTGTTCCACTATCTTCCCTTCTAAGAGGGAGCCCGCAGGATTTTTTGCAGGGGGGGGGCACAAACCCAGAGCCCCGCCCATGCAGCCCCACCCCCTCTGCCCACACAGCCCCAGCCCTCTGTGCACGCAGCCCCACCCCCCACCCACACAGCCATTCCAGTGTCCCATTCCTTGGCTATTTCTCCCCATTTGTCATAGACACTGTTCAACTCTCTCAGCGTGCATACTGTTTTATGCTTTACTTCTACAATGATTACAGATATTTGGATTTCATTTACAACTTTAATTTCAAATTTTATAGCACAAACACTGATAGACATTTACTAAACCTAAACAAAGCAATAGTCTTAAAATGAAAACAGACTTGGCATTAAAACTTTACCTTTGAAACCCACATTCACTGAAACAGCATTGAAACCCACATTTAAAGAAAATGCATCTGGCCAGTGGCAGGGTAAGTTTACCTTTGGGCTGTTTTCAAATCATAGGCTCCTTGCACACATTTTTAGAACCATGCAAAAGTTCTTTAATTCACCTTCCTGACTGTATTAATTATACTATATAATAATTGGATTATATCCCTTGTATAATACAGCACCACTTGTTAAAGTGTGTTTTCAATTTATAGTTCTGAAAATTTTTCCTTTAAGCAATGAAACAAATCATATAAACCAATAAAGACAACCTGCCCAATTCAGAACATTTCAACCGTAAAGGGCCACTCGAACTTGTCATACAATCCACCAATATCAATCAATATGCAGAATCTCTGCAGAAGTAAAAGTCATCTGAGTAATTCCACAGTAAAGAGATCTGAAACCAATAAAGAGGCTGTTGCTAGAAAACTTTATATTTCAGTGTTTCATTTACAAATTCAGTGCCTGTTGCCCTTGAAGAATAAATTGTCTGTGCTACATTAAAATAAATGGCAAGTTGGTATATTGCAATAGGGAATGGGTGGCAAGCTGAAAAACAGGTTCATAGTTATTAGGTGTCTCATCCAGAGGAGGACATACTAAGAACTGCAGTACCATACCCCCTTAAAATACAAATATACATGCTGTAGGAATAGGACCTACAGCCCTTTGCATCAAGATGCAAGTATGCTACATGCTGTGCTAACACTGCTTTAAAATTCTATACCAAAATAATGATACCATTTGCTAAACAAAACAGTTGCACATTTTAAGCAGATTTAGCATGAGCAGCAGTAACTTTTGCTTCCCTTGAAGCTCACAATTCCTTGAAAATGCACTTGAAAATAAATTCCACCTGTTAGATTGTTAGATCTAACTAGGGCATTTCTCTCTCTCTGACTGTGTCTCTCACACACACACACACACACACACACACACACACACACACACACACACACACACCTCAACTTCTTAGTGCAAGAAATAAATAAATAAATAGATTTTGTCAAAGTTACAACAACTGTAAACTCTGTGTGAACTTGGTGTGTGTTTGTTTTTGACAGAAAGGTATAAAGGAACTCATGGCTCTGTATATAGTTGAATCTCTCTGTACTGAAGTACTCCCTACCATGATGCTGCTTTAATAAATAGTGTTTACATCCAGAAACTTTTACAGTTTCTATACTAAATTTTATAGCTACATGAATTAGAAAATAACCAATTTCCTTTTCAGAGCCTAAGTTAAAAAGTCCACTCCTTAGAAGCACTCCTTCCCCTGGAAACCATCTATATATGCATCATCACAGAGACCTAGTTCAAGACCGATGACACTCCTTTAATGCAGGATTTCAATACCTGTCACAAGTTCAGGCTTACCACCTTGGATAAAAGGTTGATGGTGTCTACATATTCTTAAACAAACAATTCATCTCCAGACTTGCTAGGTGAGATAATGACATGGAATTCCTCTACATCCAACTTAGCATTAACAAAATTCCTTACTGTGTCATACCTAACTATAGGTCCCCTCAATGTATCCCATCAGTCCATATCTCCTACCTAACTAATATGGTGTCCTTATGCATTAAGCCAATACCATTATTCTAGAAGACTTCAATCAACTACTCCTCCATTAACTGGAAAACTTGTATATCCTTGAGTATGTATTCCCAGACAGTTCTGGATTTCATCCATACAGGATATCTGGATCAGTTAGTCTGTACCCAAACAAGAGTGATAAAATCCTGGACTTGGTCCTTAACAATATGGGGAAACTTTGGTGTCCACCATCTGCCATGTCCTCCCTGGTTAAACTGGACCACAAATCAGTCACATTCATTAGAAGACTGAAGCCAAAAGCATCTTCCAATACCTCAGAGATTATGCTAAGGTTAATCTACTAAAACTAAGTGATGGCCTAAATTATGTGGAATCCTTTACTGTCAAATCCTATGCACATGTAAATAGCTGCATAGACACATCTATCAGCCTCTGAAGTAAATAGAAAGCCACATTTAAGAATAATTTCATTTAATCGAACCCAAATATAAACAGGCTCTGTAATAAAAGAAAACATATTGCCTGCAAAAATAAATTTAACTCTCAAGATGCTAAGGACACTCTTGCTAAACTTAATAGGGGGCTTGTTACCCTGATCAAATCAATGAAAGTTAGATATGAGGTAAAAATAACCAGCTAGGTGAAGGGTAACCAGAAAGCCTTCTTTAACTAAGTTAGAAACCTCAGAAACAATTTGCAGCACTGCACAGAATAATAGTAAATTATTTTAAATTCCTGGACATAGGCAATTTACTAGCAGACAAATTTAGTTAAAACTTCAAACATGTATGTGTGTATATATAGCAGAGTGGCCAGACTTCAATATTTTGTGCTCAGATGTCATAAATTTGCCCATACACCACCCAGCTAGCTACCACTTAAAAATATACTCAAAAATCTGCCCTTAAAACTTCAAAAAGGGACAAATGTTTAACAATTGGCACTTATAAACCATGAAGATGTTATTTTTAGTGGTGCATTTCTATCAGCTAGGTATATTTTCCACTCTACACAGTTTAGTCAGGTCTAACCAGTCTAAATTTTAGAACTATAAAATTTCAAAGACAACCAGAAAAAATGTAAATTAAAAATTTAAAATTTTGCTTAGTGGCAATCACCAACATTGGGATCAGTCCCTTATCCCAGATACTTAATATATGACAACGATTTCCTCTCTTTACAGGTTGTCCTCTGCACCTTTACAAGTCCTTTTGATAAGTGTTTTGTCATCTTCAATGCCCACTCTCCTTTTTTATGAATAATCTATTTGACAGATTTTACAGGCAGAAGGATGCAACACCACATCTGGATCGACATTGTGTGTGTGTGTGTGTGTGTGTGTGTGTGTGTGTGTGTGTGTGTGTGTGTGTGTGTGTGTGTGTGTGTGTGTGTGTGTGTGTCTGAGCATATGTGTAGAATAATTTTATAAAGCTTCATCAATTAATTCTTTGTTTCTTTGTTTCTATAACCATCTCACTACATCACTTACACAGAGGTGTACCATTTCTTTGAAGTCCCTTTCTTTCTCTTTTGAGCAATGTTACAAGGATTCATCAATGAGATAGTGGATGCAGTAGTCTACACTTGGATAAGGTTATCTTCTGACTAAAATATAACTTACATGTGATTCGGATTAGCCAATCAGAATAACATTTGAAACTTAACCCCATCTATAGCCTGCTTTTCACATTTGTTAGCAGATCTTACAATAGCATATTCCCATCTAAATTAGTTTGACCCTACTTTGCTATACCTGGTTTACTTATGAGTGTATGGGAAAAGGTACAGACAGTGCACTGCTGAGAAATGGGGAGAAGATATAGAGAGTGCACTTCTGAGTGAAGAGGAGGAAACACAGGCACAGCACTCCTGAGTAATGAGGTGAAGACACGGATACAGCGCTTCTGAGAAATGGGGTGAAGATAGAGACAGTGCACTCCTGAGTAATGGGGTGAAGACACAGACACAGCACTCCAGAGAAATGGGGAGAAGATGTAGAGAGAGTGAACTCCTGAATGATTGGGAAAAGATACAGGCAGTGCACCCCTGAGTAATGGGGACACTCCTGAGTAATGGGGACAAGATACAGACAGTGCACCCCTAAGAAATGGGGACACTCATGACTAATTGGGAAAAGATCCAGCCAGTGCATTACTGAGTAATGGACAGAAGTTGCAGACAGTGTTATTTGAGTAATGAGGAAAAATGTTTTCCACAGCTCATGTGTTGCTACATCTTGCTGATAATGAAATTCTACAAATGTGGAAACAGTGAAATGCCCATTCTTTCAGTTAGAATAGCAACCGCCACTTTCTTCAGAGACAACTGCATCTTTGTTATCCCTATGGACTGCTAGAAACAATGTTTTGTAGTAAATCTAAAGATCTTTTAACCAGAGGCACACTTGCCAATGCAGCTGTACCATTTTTTAAAGTCTCCTTATCCCTTAGCACACTTTCAATGAACCAGACTCATCATTCCTAATGACACAACTGCTGGTCGTAGGGAATGATCATCTAGGTAGTCAACAGTTTCTTTTATGTTTTTTGGTCTTAACATCTCCCCTTAACCAACTACATGCATGTTTGAAGGTGTAGTGCTTCCTCTGAAAGTTCACATTCCTGTGCATGCCCCATGAAGTCGACCCTGTACATTACTTAGCACATATATTGACTATTGCTGGATCTAAACTATCCGTTTCCTGCAATAGATGTCCACAGTGCTGCTGGACCACAGGACATCAGACATGCTTTCCCATCCTGTGTCATTCCTGGCCTTGCCAGCATTTGACTAAAGCCTTAAACAGAGTTTATCCCTTTGATACAGTCTTCAGCTGTATGATTTTAATGATTTTATAATCACTGCATGTAACAAAATTAATGCAAAGATGTGTTTTCTTTTAACACAACGTAGCCATAACATAATGTGTTCCTCTGAAGGCTGTACAGTAAAACTGAAGGGAATGAGCTCAGTTACTTGGCTAATAGTCATAGAATGCTTTCATATGACTGTTACTTATGTGAGACAGGGATTGTGAACCAGTAGAAGTCAGTGGCTGCATGGAGTACTATCACTGCAGACAGCATGGCTTCACTGTGCCATCTCTGGCAGAATATGTAAGAAGATTTACGCGACACTACAAACACACTTAGGGATTTTATTTCTGTCTACTAATTTTTCTTTGGAAACACTGCAGGATGTTCATTTCTATATGATTTTGTGAATACTTACGACTTATGTATACCTGGTTACTCAAGCCCTGCATGAAATGACACACATTTAACAGCTGTCAGTTTTGTTAAGCATAACTGATGAAGAATGAAGCCTCTCAAGTCAATTACTTAGCACCGTATATTGCCCTATCATTGTTTCCATGGCGTTGTGTTTGTAATGCAGTTAAGCTGCTTATTTGATCATGGCTGAATGTATGGAACACATCTGTCAGGGCAGCAATAATTCAACATGTTACAAATACAAGTCTGAAAGATGAGAAAATTAATTTTCATTTCAGAACTGATAAACAGCCTCATAATTTATTTACTAATATTTTGTTCTTTATCATGATGTAAGTCTAAAATTTAAATTTTAAAATTTGCTCCTTGTATGGATTTGTATGATTAATTCCTGTATGTACTTTCCTGAGCTTCTCAGTAGATACGTAAGATAAGATGAGCTGTTTACTCTGCTCTAGATCACTGCAGTCTGTCAATTGATTGAAACTCTATAAAAAAATACAGTCATAACGAAACCTTAAACTATGGGACTAAGAATCCCAGTGACTCAGTGGACACAGGGCTTGACTGTACTCAGGTGAGGACAAGTTACCAAAAAAAAAATACTTATTCACACAAACCCATACAAAAAACTTGGAATATAAGCTGTAACCATCTGGCAAATTAAACAGCTAGCATGATACAGTCTTACAGAAAAAAAATATGCACAATGATTCTGAGTACTACAAAGTAGAAACGCATGAATCATCCCCCAATAATGTGTGATACATGTGTTATTTTTATAATTATAAACTGTCATTCATCCAGGTGATATATCAAAGTGATCTGTAACTTTAATCTAACAGGAAAACAACACTGTGAAACAAGCAGCTCTGCCTGTGATATTTCCTTTTGCTTTGTAGTACTACAATAACAAGTTTCAGTTGCACAACAAATGTTGGACAGCAAAGTCATCCTTAAAGGACACTACCAACTGACATATATTCACTCTGCAACTGAAAGTGTGTAAGTCATTAACCTGTTATCCCACACAGAGAGACAGAAACATGCATACGTACACAAACCTTCAAAAAAGCAGCAATTAAAAAAGGGGATGAAAACTACTAAGTATGAATCACATGAAACTTTTCTACTAGGCATTTATTTAGCTGTTTGCCTGGCAACAAAACACTGTAAGGAGAGCAGTTGCATACAAAATACACATGCCTTTCGTTTTTCAGTATCACAATAGCAAACTTTCAGTTGAAGAATGAATGCAGAACAACTAAATCATTTTTAAAGCTCATTACCAACTCATTTGTTCTGACAAACTCCCTGATATATGCATGTGTTTACAAACCTCCCAAGAACCAAATAAACAATTTCAAGTAGAACAAACCCTTCAGACATAAGCCCCCCCCCACACACACACACACACACCGTCATTCAGATGCCTTACTCACTCTGAAAAGCATCCCGTCTGTTATCTTCAGTCCTCCTCGCAGCTAAAGTAAACCCATCACAGCTCCATTTCAGTGCTCGCTGATCTGACTCCATCTTCAGTCCTCCTCCTCGCAGCTAAAGTAAACCCATCAGAAGGAGCAGAAACCGTCCATTTCAGTTCCCTGCTCGCAAACCTGAAAATACATGCACCACGCGATGATGTCAGCATGCCCATGGAACAGATGTGACGGGACTTGAAGGGCGTTCTTAAAGAAGAACGCACTAAAAATTTTTTTTTTAAATTAAAAAAAGATTAACTAGCCACCCAAGTGCAGGGGGGTGCAAGTGCACCCCCTTGCACCTGCCTGCGGGCACCCTTGCTTCTATCTCAGTTCTCAGCTTCTTCTGATTTTCCCCATTTGCAGCCATTATATCTATCTTATTTGTACTCAGTTTCATTCCATGTGCCTTCAGTTTTGAATTCCATTCTCTTTGCCTTTGCTGAAGTTCTTGTTCAGAGTCTGCCTGTAATTTCACAGCTCTGTTGTTGATCTACCCCCCTTCTACCTGTTTCTTACTGTAGTCCATCACCAATATTAACATCAGTGGACTCAGAGCTGAACCCTGATACACACCCACTCCTACTGGGAACCCCTGTGTGAGTCCAAACACTGTTCATACTTTTGTCATTGGGTCCTTGTACATAGCCTGCACTAATTCTACTAATCTTTCTGGGATTTCGGAGTATTACAAAACTGCTCAATTAAGCTTTCTTGGGACCTTGTCATATGCTTTCTCATAGTCGAGTGCTCAAATGGACTCTTTCTTCATCTCTAGATTCTTCTCAACTATCTGTCTCATTGCAAACATTGCTTTGGTTGTGCCATAAACTGATCTTAATCCAAAATGCTCATCTCCCATCTTACTTTCTACTTTATAGATTACCCTGTCCAGAACTTTCATGTAATATGACAGGAGTTCTATACCTCTGTACTGCCCACAGTTATGTATGTCCCCTTTGTTCTTGTACACTGGCATTAGAATGCTTATCTCCAGTCATCTGTTATACGCATTTCTCTCCATACTGCTATGACTGCACTCAGCAGCCATTTCTCTCCTATCTCACCCATCATCTTGATCATTTCTACCGTGTTCCCACCTGACAGCTTTCCCTGGTTTTGTTTCCTTAGTGGTAATATTAGTTCTTCTATGGTAGGCTTCTCCTCTTCTCTCATCATAAGATGTGTCTGAAGTAGTCCAGCTTCTGTTGGTTTTTCCTCATTCAGAAGCTGTTGGAAGTACTCCTTCCATCTACTATTGATGTCCTGTGGACTAGTGATCAGGTTTCTGGCATCCTTTATGAATATGATGAAGGGTGTTTGATGAGTGTCTTTATCTTTCTGTCTTTGCCTTGCAACCTGATATAGTTTCATTGTGCCATCTACTGAGGTACTTTCTAAAAGGTGGTTGAGTGCACCTGATATCTTGTTCTTCACTATTGCAACTACTCTTTTAGTCAGTTTGTAAGCCAGCCAGTATTGCTTCATAGCTTGATCCATATTTTCTATTTCTCACTCTGTCTTGCACTCCTTATTACTTTGGACAACTTCCTTGATTTCTGTACTCCGCCATATTTATTTATTTAGCATGGGATATAAGATGGTCACAGGATTCTTGTCAGTCATGACCCAGGCCAAAAGGCAATGATGAATATATCCATAACACATACATACATACATACATACATTGTGATGCCCATGTAGCCTCAATCCTCATCACTAGCACCAGTGAGGGCATGCACATTGGGAAGGATACCAAGTACACACACAGTAAAGTACAATTTCCCTTAAGAGCACACAGAGATCACATTCAGCCTGAGGCTGGTTTCTCCCTCTCTCTCTCTCTCTCCAGATCCCCAGTAAGACTCCCCACTGGCACAGCTATAGGGTTCAGATTGCAGCCTAGTGGTCAGGCTAAAACCTCCAGCACCTTCTCTGTCTAACCAGTGCTTCGTGTCCCTGCCCAAGTAGCTGACACACACACATTTTAAGATTTGGCCTATATACAAACACACAGACACTCCTGGGAAAGGCTGGCACAGGTTCTCCAGCTGTGCCCCCTTTTGGACAAGACTATACGGTAGTAATTACTGCCACCAAGCACTAATATCAGCTATTAATATGGCCCTTACCAAAGGGTGTCCAATTTTACTGTTTATTACTATTATCCAAATAGCAAGTGTGACCAGAACTTTTAAAGCTATTGGAGTGGCTTAGTACAGTATCACTGAATACATGCAAGTACTCTAGAGCTTCAATTATCTCTACACAAAAGAGCCACAGTTGAAAGGTTTAAAAATATTTAATAATAAATAATAAAAACACAAGACAAATCTTCTCAATTCAACACAGTGCTAGTTGAGTTCAGAGATCACAGAAAATGCTTTAAAATAATACTGTAGAATAGTCTAGGACATAAATATAGAAAACAGACTAAATCTGACTATTTTCTGTCTATTTTTAAGAAAAGTCACTGTTCTAATTAAATATCCTACTTACAAGGCAAAACAAAATCATGTGAGTAGCTGTGTTCACGTTCAGACAAAATCCAAAATGCTCTGATTCTCTATCTCTGAGAAAGTCTTAAATTGATAATACATCACTGCTGACTCATTTTAGATTACATCATTCTTAACAGTTCTGATTTATCTTCCCAGGCTAACAGAAGCTCAAAATTTACATTTCTTTTTGTAATGTACACCTGCTGGAAGCCACAACAATAAAAGACATTATACATGTAAAATCTAGCAATTAACTCTAGTCTCAAAACACTAGAAATAATTTGCTGCCCCAGACATCACATCTCCGAGTTTGAGATCAGTCATACAGTGCTCAACTTATCAGCTTTCTTCCAGCAGAGTGCACTGTGGTTACATTTTTGAAGCTCAGCACAACATATAGTTCAATCATAACATATAGTTCTCTTTTGCATTTGTAAAAACAGTCTGTGGATTATATTAATATTTACAAATCACATAGAGTAATTTACAAGACTCTATCTTGCTGGGCTGGCAGCCTTTCAGTTTTTCACACACATAAATACATACATGGTAGAATACAATGCAGTAAACAAGCAGTGAAGTATATACATTTTAAATCAGAAGCATGTAAATAAATTGTATACAATTAAATCAAAGAGATAGTGTATACATTCATACGGTAAGATACTATGGTAAATGTAACTGAAGCTAAGAAAGAAAAAGTGTATTAAAGTTGATTATGAGTAAAACTGGACTGTTGAATATAATGAAAATGTTCTTTATAATACATACAATGTATACAAAGCAGTAAAAATAAAGCTGCTTTATGTGTGATGGGTAAAATTGTCCACTCCTCACCTCCAATTATCACCACAATTTTGCCTTTAGATTGATGAAGTAGGGTGGTCATTTACAAACAACAGTTTCCCCATCATGAGAAACTCCACCCCCCAGATTCACTGGAATTTTCAGGAGGTCTGTGTTACGAAATGTACTAGATTTGGAATAATAACATGGTAAGGTTGTATGTATAATAGCAGAGGACATCTTATTCATGATAATAGGAAATGTACCCAACTCTTGCAGAAGGAAGCCATGTATCCACCCTTGTGGGTATATTGTATTATGGAAGATGTGGAACCACATGTTTCTGCAACATCCTTCAAGAAGGTATGGCGGTACAAGGAATTAAATGGTGTCACTGAAGAATGAGTGCCTTTGTGACTTAACTCCTGCTCTGACTGCAGATGAAGAGATTCCAGGCATAAATCCTGAAATATCCGAGTTAAGTAAGATAAAATAGATATACCATGTGAAGAATCTATGAGGGGAAACCAGATACTGACATATTTTTATTAATGATATTTATGCTATACTGTGTCTTTAGGGAGAAAGGAGATGTGATGTAAGTTTAAAAAGGTAAAGGGTGTAGTGAGTCAAAAGCATTTCTGGCATCAAGGATAACAATGAAGTTTATAAAAGTGATGTTTAGATATGAAAATGTGACAGATGCTATTTATTTCTTAAGTCAATAATGTGTTGTATTAGTTAAACCAGAAGATGTAGTGAAGGACTATAGTTTTCAGACAGATGTACAGTTATGCCATGTTATGAGAAGACTAGGTTATAATTTACCTACACGTCATTTAGGTGAGTGAAGATAAATGTATGTTATTTCACACTGTGCAGTCCAAAAAGTATTTCAAGCATAGAGGAGAGCTAAATGAGGATTGTGCCTGTTAAAGTAAAACATAACTTCGGTACTGTATTTGAGCACATTAAATAAATATTGTTTAAGTTATTTGGTGCAGAGGATTATGTAAACAAAGCATGTAAACATTCAAAGTGAAATATATTGAGGAATGCAACTTAAAAGCTGTAGAGAAAACCGGGAAACCAAACAGACCAGTGTTGTTTAGTGCTTTCATCCACAAATTTAATACGTGAACTTCTTCAGAAACACTTACACAATAAACCCAGTTCCTTAAATACTTAATAATACAGGAAGTGACCTCATATTAATTAAATCACTTTGTTAAAATATTGTGTATATACACATATAAATATAAAAACTTAATGATAAAAAATCATAAATACACATAAAATAAACATAAACAAATACAACCCAATTCATGTTAGTACGTTGCCATAAAAATATATGACTATAAAAATGTGCATGTAAATAAATGTTCAATTCTGTAAATATATATATAAATAGTTTTAATGAATAAGTAAAAATAATTTATTTAATGATTATGTAAAGTATATGTATATATATATATATATATATATATATATATATATATATATATATATGATTAATTGATGTATTATCTATACTTTAAGAAACATTTTAAATTAATAGACTCATTAAGGCCAGGCGGCTTGTCAGCCCCCAACACAAGTTGCCACAAGGTCTCTCTACACTCCAAGGTGTTGTTGAAATCTCCTCCAAAATCACTAGTGTTGATTTTGTCCAACACTGAAAACTCAAACTTCTTAAAATCCCTACAAACTAATGCATGTTTAGCTAAAGAGTTGAGCCTATCTTTGTTTTTTATTGCTAAATTGTGTTCATAAATTCTCCTTTTCAAAACCCTCTTGGTTTTACCGATGTAATACAGTTAACATGATACACAATTTGCAATGTAAACTACATAATCTGAATTGCAATTATAATAACCTTTAGCCCAAATCATATAATTAACAGACTTGACAAACACACAAGTACTGTTGCTGACAAATCTACATTGCCTACAGTTGTTGCAAGCATATGTACCCCTCTTAATGCTAACAGCTCTAGTGTTGTCTTGATGTCTGGCATGATCTACCTCAAGCATAGATTTGATGTTAGTCACCCTTTTGTAGGTGAAAATGGGTTTGAACCCTAAAATATCTACCAAATCCCTATTGCCTAACAACACCTTCCAATTGTTGATAATAGTGTCCTTAATGGACCACATTTCGTTGACAATAGGTAAAGGAAAGGCAATGTTGTATGTGTTGAGACCATTTGCATTAGTAGATCCAGAGCTGACACCTAAATGATCAGACAAAGGATGGGTTTAGCAATCCCCTTTCTAAGCTTGATGACTTCCTGTTCTATATTTTTGATCCAATCTAAGGTGTAATCTCTGCATAAAAATAAAGATCTCAAAAATTCAATTTCCTTAACAAATGTGTCATCATCTGTAGTAAGTCTACTCAGACGAATTATCTGCCCCTTTACAACTCCTTTTTTCATATGTATAGGGTGTAGGCTGTCTGTGTAGATACTGGTTAGCAAATACCTCCTTCCTATATACCTGACTGCTGAAGGTATTGTTAACCTTGTCCACAGTAAGTAAAACATCAAGAAAGGGGATACTTTGCCCAAACCCACTCATTTTGAAAACCAAAAACGGTGTAGTGTGGTTCAAATCGTCTACTAGTACAGAAAACTCTTGTGGAGTGCCCGTCCATAGAAATAATAAATCATCTATGAATCTAAAGTAAGATAGCACCTTATTGAAACTGGGGTGATTAACCAAAAATTTAAGCTCCCAGTTGGCCATTACCAAATTGGCAAATGCTGGTGCCACTCTCGCCCCCATGGCCACTCCCGAAATCTGTTTGTAAATGTGTTTGCCAAATCTAAAAAAGTTGTTGTCTAACACAAGCTCCATAAGATCACAAACCAGATACTGACATATTTTTATTAATGATATTTATGCTATACTGTGTCTTTAGGGAGAAAGGAGATGTGATGTAAGTTTAAAAAGGTAAAGGGTGTAGTGAGTCAAAAGCATTTCTGGCATCAAGGGTAATAATGAAGTTTATAAAAGTGATGTTTAGATATGAAAATGTGACAGATGCTATTTATTTCTTAAGTCAATAATGTGTTGTATTAGTTAAACCAGAAGATGTAGTGAAGGACTATAGTTTTCAGACAGATGTACAGTTATGCCATGTTATGAGAAGACTAGGTTGTAATTTACCTACACGCCATTTAGGTGAGTGATGATAAATGTATGTTATTTCACACTGTGCAGACCAAAAAGTATTTCAAGCATAGAGGAGAGCTAAATGAGGATTGTGCCTGTTAAAGTAAAACATAACTTCGGTACTGTATTTGAGCATATTAAAAAAATATTGTTTAAGTTATTTGGTGCAGAGGATTATGTAAACGAAGCATGTAAACATTCAAAGTGAAATATATTGAGGAATGCAGATGAAGTCCAAGTACTTTTAAATGAAAACTAACAAAGAGTAGTTTGAGTAACAGCCAGGGAGAAAGCACGGAGAAAGCGTGGAGAAGAAAGATAGGTCTCCCTATGTTTGGTTGAGTTACAAGCATTCAGTTTTCTGAATATTCACTTCCAAAAATGCAGCTCAAATAATAATAATAATAAAGATAATAATAACAATAATAATAATAATAACACCAATAATAATAATAATAATAAACAGAAAATGCTTTTTTCTGAAGGGACTTTCTGCTGCAGCCCAGATGTGGTTGGCCTAGTCCCTTATATCCCCTAACTTATAGTAATGCTAAAAGTGAGTGCCTGCTCCCACAATACAATACGCTGTAGTAGAGTGATGCATGTATATTCAAAATGTGATATATCACATATTCCCACACTCCACTGCCATGTCAAAATGAGTGCATAAATCCAAGTGCCTGACATGCCGATAGACTCTACTCTCTGCTGATCATCACAGCTTGGGTTCATTGGTGCACGGGCAAATATTAGGCAATCAGTTTGCAGACTATTGTAAGCATGGGCTGAAGTCAAAATTAAGGCTCTCTACCTTGTACTCTATGAGGTGAAGACCTAAGCCATTGTGCCAACCCTCCTACCTCCCCCTTTAAAGTAAAATCTCCTGCATGTTGACTCATTAACATATCGAAGTGCAATGGAAGATAGTTTCTGTGACCTCGGATCCACCTCTTAGCATTAAATCATTTAATAAGCCACCTTTGGTTTTGCCATAACATGCACCCAGTTATTTGTTTATTTGGTGTGTTCGTTTATTTATTGATTTATGGGTAGGAATAGTTAGGCTTGCTATGCCTGAGCAGTCTTCATGTCTGAAGTCCTGTTGATGCCTGGAAAACTATTATAATAACATCCCTGCAAGGACAAAAGCCTATGATGATGAGGACATGAGATGCAGGACTAGGGCCCCTCAGAGTGGTGGCATTTAATCTGGTGCTTCTGAATAATAACTATTTACAGCCAGAGTAATGTCTTGGAGATAAAAGGAGCAGTTACCGCTGTCATTACACTGGGGCTGTTGGCCCTTTTGCTAAAAGCTCATTTGCGCCAAGCCTATTCCAAAAGGTATACCAAAAACACCCTTGGATAAGTAAGGGCTAGGAGTTGTACCATCTGCCAAAACATAAATGTCTGAATCAGACAAATGTGAACTCCGCTTCAAAGCTGTGCCTTCCTCCAAATTCACTGAAGAAAGGAGAAAGCCAAATATCTGATAATTTCTGCAAAATCACACTTTATAGGTGATTATACTAAAAAATGCAATCAGGACAACAAAAGTATACCTCTCAAACTCATAGTGCAAGAAACTTGAACAAAGACAAACCCCAAAAACACAATAGCCTATAATGCTGTATAGCTCTCAGAAACTGTACAACAGTGTCAATGGGTGCATAGATGCTGCTATACCTACCAGAAGTAAGCCCATGACTATCTCTTGAAACAAACTTCCCTGGTGGCATCCAAAATTAAATAGGATATACAACAAAATTAAAACAAATATAGCAAAAATTAGGAGTAGTAATTCCCATAAAGAGAAACATTCTCTCATCAAGCTAAATAGGCAAATAACAGGGTAAATTAGGTTAAGCAAAGACAGCTTTGAGATTGAGATATCTTCCCAGGTGAAAGATAACCAACCATAAGGCTTTCTTCAGCTGTGTCAGAAACCTCAAGGGCAGCACACAGCAATGTGCTGAACTGGTGGTTGATGGTGCCAGAATCAATGAGCCTGGCAATATTGCAAACCTGTTAGTGGACAAATTAAGTTCCAACTTTACCAACCTCTCACTCTTAACCATTCCCTAAAATATACACTCAAACATAATTCCTCCAACTATAACTATGAAGCATGTACTGGCTACACTCACTAAAGCCAAGAACTTGGTGGGCCCTGAAAAGATCCCGGGATGCCTCCTGGACAGTCTACAATATGACTTATCAGGACCCCTGGAGTCCTTATTTAACTATAATCACAAAATAGGGTTTGTGCCATGTGACAACCCACCACTGGACCAGTAATCAAGAGCCTCAATCCTCACTACTGGCAGCAGTGGGGGTGTACACTGGGAAGATGATAGGTACACACACAGTATTTCCAGATGCAGCTCTTTGCATCAAGTGCAATTTCCCTTAAGAGCACACAGAGATGACAGTCAGTTCGGGGCTGGTTTCTCCCTCTTTCTCCAGATCTCCAGTAAGACTCCGCACTGGCACAGCTATAGAGTTACGATCTCAGCTGAGTGGCCAAGCCAAGACCACCAGCACCCTTTCTGTCCAACCAGTGCTACATGTCCCTGCCCAAGTAGCTGACACACACACTCTTTGAGATTTGATTTGCACACACACACACACACACACACACACACACACGGGAAAGGCTGGCACAGGTTTACTAGCTATGCCCCCTTTTGCCCAAACTTTAAAGTAGTTATCGCTGCCATCAGTCAAATCCTTATCAGCTACTTTAAGTCCCTTAACAAAGGATGTTCAATCTTACTGTGTAATACAATATTAATAAAAATGGTAGTTTGACCAAGAGCAAGGCTATTAGGAGGGGCCCACACAGTGTGACCAAATAAATATGCCAGTACTCTCAAAACTTAAATATCTCTAGACAGATCAGCCACAATGAAAGGTATAAATACATTTAATAATAAATAATAAAAGAACAAGAAAATAGTATACAGCACTGCGCACCAGGTTTTAAAGGAAAGAAAAAGTAAACCAGGAAATAGCAGCTCTGTACACATTTGAGCACTGTGTTTGCGTGGCACAACCCCAGGCTTAAACAGGAAGGCAATGGGAAGGGAAAACAGGAGTAGGAAGGTAATCAGTGAGAACTAGCATAACTGGCAGGTGAAATGTATTAGAATCAGCCAATTACACAGGCAGCAGCCCAGCCCAGAACTCTACTATAAACTATGCAAACACCTTTCCCTCTGCTTTTTCCCCACATACTTTACACCACTGGTGTATACAAGTGGGGGAATTGTAACACACAGAAACAACAAAATGATAGGGGCTGCAATAGCTATCATGCATCAACATGTGGAAGAGGCTAAGGGTGGTAAGGATGAGAATGGTGTTGACCAACCCACAGTGAGGAGACGGAGAACAGTTTACAGACCCAGGGTAGCCTACCAGGGGCTACATGAGCTGGAGATAGTGGAATGCTATAGGGTGGATAGGGACCTCCTACAGCAAATTGTTGAGCTGTGCCAGCCACACCTGACACACAGAACTAAATGAGGGGAACCCATTCCAGTGGATACTAAGGTATGTATAGACCTCAGAATACTAGCTACAGGTACCTTCCAAAGGTCAACTGGGGATATCATGGGGATCTCACAGGCATCAGCATCCAGGGTACTCCACCAGTTCCTGGATGCCATGTCAGCACATGGCGGTGAGCACATATATTTCCCAACACCCATGAGGCATTGGGCAGCAATATGCGTCTATTCCACCAAATAGAATATGCTGAGGTAGTGGGCGCTATAGACTGCATGCACATATGCATCAAAGCACAACCCGGTGAGCAAGGTATAGTCTACATCAACCGCAAGGGTTTCCCCTCCATCAACTGCCAGGTCATGTGTGATGCTCAGGGCATAATAATGAATATGTGTGCTGGCTTACCTGGAAGCTATCACGATTCCCACATCTGGCATCTGACGCAGCTGTACCAGAGATTTGCCAGTGGGGACATCCCTTACGGTCACCTAGTGGGGGACGCTGGTTATGCACTGGAGTTGTGGCTGATGACACCCATCAGAAATGCACACACACACGAACAAGAACTCCATAATGAGGCACACGCACAGACCAGAATTATAATAGAGCTTGTGTTTGGGATGCTGAAGTCACATTTCCGGTGCCTGGACACATCTGGTGGAGCCTTGCAGTACTCCCCAGCTACATGTACTCAGATTGTCATCGTATGTGCCATGCTACACAATATGATCCTGTGGAAACAACCACAGCAGGAACAGCACAGGGCAGGGCCACACAGCCCCCCACCATTGCCAGGATGCCAAACATGACACTACCTGTATTCAACCATGTATAGGGAATGTACTATGTGCATCCAACATAGGCAGCCCACCAGCACCATTCTCAATACTGGCACACCCACAAGGTAAGTCACTCTTCTTACCAATTGCCAAATGGAGTAGTATGTGTTGTTACTTCTATCTACGGTATGGATGTGAGCATGCAAGTGAATCGGGTGGCTGAATGGGATGCCAGCAGATAGTAAACACCTGTAGTGGCAGCATGTGATCTGTAACAGATACTGGTGTCACCATAGTAGCCACTAGTACACATGTTGACAAAACCCACTGCATGAAATGTGCTGGGCCACATGTGTGTCCATATGACACATACATGCCAGTCAGAGAGATTCACATACCCAACAACAGTCCCAGCCAGCAGGACAGGTGTAGATAAACACAAACAAAGGCCGTGCTAAGGCCTCTGAATGATGGCTATGGGTAACCACCCCCCAGGCCTACACAGACAGACTACATAAGGTCAGGCAGTGGGATGTGAGTTCTGAAAGGTAAGAAGTCAGAAACCGATATGTAGGTCAATCAAACCTAAGACCTGTAGTACACTGATATGCCTCTAGTCAGCATGATAGGTTACAATACAGAATGAAATGGAGTACCTGACATACAAGTACAGTCATGGCAAATGTGTACAAGTGTCAGGTGTGCCCCCCAATCCTATGTAGAAATGTAGAAACAGTCAGGTGTGCCCCCCAATCTTGTGTAGAAATGAAGAAACAGTCAGGTGTGCCCCCCCGATCCTGTGTAGAAATGTAGAAACAGTCAGGTGTGCCTCCTCAATCCTAAGTAGAAATGTTGTAACAGGTGTGCCCCCAATCCTATTTGGAAATGTAGTAACAGTGTGGTGTGCCCCCCAATCCGATGTAGACAAGTTGTAACAGTCAAGTGTGTCCTCGCAATCCTATGTAGAAATATAGTAACAGTCAGATGTGCCCCCTCCAATCTGATGTAGTCATGTAGTAACATGTATGTGTAGGTATAATACCAGTGGAGCACAGATGACCTGAGGTGGCCAAGGTAGCAGGACAGATAGTAGCATTTGTACAATATGCAGGTATGCGTGTGTTAGGATGGTGTGTGTGTGTCATATTGTGTGGGAGTGGTCAGTATGTATGTGTGTTGAGGTTTAACCTGGTGGCCATTGCCCACTACTGCCAATGACAGGGACAAGTCCTCACAACTGCAGTGCCAAACACAGTGCTCCCCAGTATAACATGTGCTAGCAGTAAGCCATTGTAAATGTATGGCGGTAATATGTGTCACCATCTGAAAGATGGACATGGCATGACTGTTGGGCTAGCTATACAAGCAGTACACAGGGAAAAGTACCCCAGACATACAGTATATCATGTGTAACTGTGAAATGGACACACCCTTGGAATTGTACATACAGGTATGCATCACATTATCTGGGCTTGTAGTAGGGAATACTGATGTCATCTGGCCAAATACTTGCATATCACAAAGGTGATAGGACTGATGTATTGGGAAAAGGCTGATGTCCATGCACAAGCCAGCAGAACTGAAATGACCCATGCATATCTGCAAGTCAGATGCAAGTAGTGTCCATAGCACACATGCACCCAGCTCACCCAAACACCACCGACAGGTACCTCTCCGGTCTTATCCCTGCAGTTGGGAATGGGGACAATATGACCACCACCTGTGTATGCCAATAGCGAAAGAATGCAGCATGCAGTGCAAGTGTCCCATGCAGGTGTGTCCCTAGCTGTAAGCAGCACCCTGCCAGCATCCACACCACCTTATGAATACTGACAGAAAGTATTGGCATGAACATCTAGCACACCTACCCTGTCACCCCAGGGGAATATACTGTATGGCAGTCTGGGACTGTAGGACTGACAGAATACAATGGGCTATCACAGCTGTCCTACATCACCACCAAATGGCCTACAGGCCTCTTCCAAAGGCCTGCATCTCACCCGTACTGTCAGTGTATGTTATGTCATGGACACCAAAATAACAGCACAACACACTCCACATAAGCCATATGCAAGGCCATGTGGACAAACCACAGTAACATGACCACCATGTCCCACTTTGATGAGGTGATAACTATAGGGTAAGGATCAGAGAATGCATTCATAATGTATGGAAGAGGACAGAATAACAGAAGGGGTATGGGAGGATGGACAGCATGGAATGTGCAAAGTTCGACACATAGCCGTGTGCACATACTATCCCTGGCTGCAAACACAAAAATGGGTGGCTACAAACAGGCCCGTACACCACAATAGGTGTTATGTCCTGACTTATGCCCCCTGCCTCTGGGTAACCTATGTGAATCTGTACAGCTGTGTGGTATTGCCACAGCAAGATAAAGCCATACTGTCACGTTGATTGATGTACAAGTATGGGATCCTCTGCCATCACTGTACCAAGGTGCTGATCTGGATACACAGACCTAGCAGCAAGTTCTGCAGCTCCCCCTCCAGATTGGCATAAGTTTCCATGAATATGTAGGCATTTGACCACAATACTGGACACAGCTGCATTCACGTTGTGTTCCTCAGAACATAAATGTAAGCTAAAATGTCCACCTGACAGTACTTGTGGACATAAAACATCACAGTGTATAATAGTAGACATGTCTGAATATCTCTGCTAACACCAGTACCATGTAGCAGAAGCAGTGCAGACACAATCACCTACAGTACACACTATCCCTTGTACAGTTTGATCCCATATTGCCAAGTAATCTACAGATATCCTGCAGAAACAGTTTGCTAGCTGTAGGTGTAGAACACAAAGGTCTGCACCAAAGTACAAACTACCTGGAATGGATACACATATTCAATACAGAAAGGCATACTGGGCATGCTCACACACTTAAACAAATGAAGCCCATGTCTGCCAATAACAGTAGACCATACATATCTGACAGTTGCAGATGTTAGTGCATGCACTCCTCAGTATGCACCAGTCATGCTTTCCACACACATTGAATAGGAATACACACATATATCCAAGGACAACACACTATAATATGCCAAAAGTACACATACATAGATGTGTGGAAGAGAGTGACAGTGACAAAGTGTCTTCCATCATGAGGCCTATCTGACCCAGCACACAGCCAAATGGCTACAGCCACATGATGTGTAAATGTCACTCATTGAAGACATTAGCCACTGGTATCGCTCAGCATTAAAGACTCTGTGGTGCTAGTGCTAGCTGTGCAACATAACTGTACAAGGCAGTAGTCTTCTAGCAGTTGTATACACGTACCTGCAGAATATAAACCTGTGTGTGCCTGAGTGTGGTGTGTCTACCTCTAGATGAATGGGTTATGTCCCATGCACACACACTGCCCTCCCCATAGCCCTACTATGGCAAGCCTGCTGATTTGAAAAGGCTTTGAAATACACCTTTGGGAAAAGAGTAGCCCAATAATTTCCATGGTGCGTCCTATAACTGCGTAATGCTGTAGTGTGATAAATTAGGTAGGAGTTCTAATCCCAGACATGGCAATGTGTGTGTGTGTGTGTGTGTGTGTGTGTGTGTGTGTGTGTGTGTGTGTGTGTGTGTGTGTGTGTGTGTGTGTGTGTGTGTGTGTCTCTGTCTGTGTAGGGAGCAATGCTTTTTAGGCTAGTCACACTCATTACAATTTAAATGCCCTACTTTGGAAAGCCTGCTGATGTCAGTCACTTTGAAATGCACCTTTGGGAAAGGAGTAGCCCAGTAATTTCCATGGTGCATCCTATAACTGCGTAATGTTGTAGTGTGATAATTTAGTTAGGTAGGACTTCTAATCCCAGACATGGCAACTGTGTGTGTGTGTGTGTGTGTGTGTGTGTGTGTGTGTGTGTGTGTGTGTGTGTGTGTGTCTGTATAGAGTGCAATGCTTTTTAGGCTAGTCACACTCACTACAATTCAAACGCCCTACTTTGGCAAGCCTGCTGATTTTATTCACTTTGAAATACACCTTTGGGAAAAGAGTAGCCAGGTAATCTCCATGGCACATCATATAACTGCATAATGCTGTAGTGTGATAAATTAGTTATGTAGGAGTTCTAATCCAGGACATGGCAACTGTGTGTGTGTCTCTGTCTGTGTAGGGAGCAATGCTTTTTAGGATAGTCACACTCATAACTATTCAAATACTCTTCTTTGAAAAGGGTGCTGATGTCAATCACTTTGAAATACTCCTTTGTGAAAGGAGTAGCCCAGTAATCTCTGTGGCAAGTCCTATGACTGTGTAATGCTATAGTGTCATAAACTACTTAGGAGTTCTAATCCCAGACATGGCAAGTGTGGATGTTTGTGTGTCTGCTAATTTGTCTGTGTAGGGTACAATGCTTTTGAGGCCATTCAGTCACTACAACCTCCATTGACCTTCTTTGGCAAGCCTGCTGATGTTATTCCCAGTGAAATACACCTTTGGGGAAGGAGTAGTCCAATAATCTCCATGGCGCGTCCTATACCTGCATAATGCTGTACTGTGATAAGCTACTTAGGTAGGAGTTCTAATCCCAGCCATGGCAAGTGTAGATATTTGTGTGTTTCTTTCCCTGTGTACAGTGCAATGATTTTAGGCCATTCACAATCATTACAACTTCCACTGACCTTCTTTGGCAAGCCTGTTGATGTCATTCTCAGTGAAATACATCTTTGGGGAAGGAGTAATCCAATAATCTTCGTGGCACGTCCTATACCTGCATAATGTTGTGTGATAAACTCATTAGTTAGGAGTTCTAATCCCAGATATGGCAAGTGTGAATGTTTGTGTGTGTGTTTCTTTGTCTGTGTAGGGTGCAATGCTTTTGAGGCCATTCACAGTCACTACAACTTCCATTGACCTACTTTGGCAAGCCTGCTTTTATCATTCCCAGTGAAATACACCTTTGGGGAAGGAGTACTCCTGTAATCTCCTGGGCGTGTCCTATAATAGAGTAATGCTGTAGTGTGATATAGTAGTTTGGCAGGCTTTCTATTCCCAGACATGGCAAGTGGGATGTTTGTGTGTGTGTTTCTTTGTCTATGTAGGGTGCAATGCTTTTGAGGCCATTCACAGTCACTGCAACCTCCACTGACCTTCTTTGGCAAGCATGCTGATGTCATTCCCACTGAAATACACATATGGGGAAGGAGTAGTCCAATAATCTCATTGGTATGTCCTACACATGGGTAATGCTATAGTGTGATAAACTAGTTCGGTAGGAGTTATAATCCCAGACATGGCAACTGTGTGTGTGTCTCTGTCTAGGGAGCCATGCTTTTTAGGAAAGTCACACTCACTACAACTCAAATGCCCTACTTTGGCAAGCCTGCTGATGTCATTCACTTTGAAATACACATTTGGGAAAGGAATAGCCCAGTAATCTTTGTTGTGTGTCCTATAACTGTGTATTATACCATGACCCCCCCCAAAACGTGCACGCTGATTGGCCAGCATGCACATTGTAAATCGAGTTATACTAATGGAAAAAGGTCCGGTCGCCCGGACTTTTTTCCATTAGTATAACTCTACTTTTAAAACACTGTCTCGCTATGTTAAATGGGTTTAACATAGCAAGACAGATTTAAAATAAGCAACAGAGATCTCCGTTGCTTATTTTAAAGCTGTCCCATCGCTTATGGCAAACCCATTTAACATAGCGAGACAGTTTTTTAAAAAAAAAGCAACGGAGAAAGCAAGATCTTCGTTGCTTTTTACTGTTTCGCTATGTTAAATGGGTTTAACATAGTGAGACAGTTTTAAAATAAGCAATGGAAATCTCCGTTCCTTATTTTAAAACTGTCTCGCTATGTTAAACCCATTTAACATAGCTTAAAAAAAAAAGCAACGAGATCTTGCTTTCTCTTGCTTGTTCACGACAGATTGCGCAGGTGCGGCGAGTACATCAGAATCAAGAAACATGCGACATCCATCTCTCTGAGGAGGCAACAACAGGCATTATACTATGCTACTATTTAAGAAAAGTAATAGTTTCTTTTCTTAAATAATGTCATGCAATAACACTTCTGGGTGTGGGTAATGCACGGTTATTTTGTTTGGTCCCTTGGGACCAAACCATGCCAACCGTGGGTAAATCCAGCATTACCCACACACAGGCGTGGGTTATTGCTATAATACTATAGTGCCATGAACTACTTAGTTAGGAGTTCTAATTGCAGACATGGCAAGTATGGATGTTTGTGTGTATGTTACTTTGTGTAGGGTGCAATGCTTTTGAGGCCATTCACAGTCATTACAAGCTCCATTGACCTTCTTTGGCAAGCCTGCAGATGTCATTCCTGGTTAAATACACCTTTGGGGAAGTAGTAGTCCAGTAATCTCTGTGATGCATCCTATACCTGCATAATGCAGTAGTGTAATAAACGTGTTAGGTAGGAGTGCTAATCCCAGACATGACAACTGTGTGTATGTGTCTCTGTCTGTGTAGGGAGCAATGCTTTTTAGGCTAGTTACACTCACTACAATTCAAATGCCCTACTTTGGCAAGCCTGCTGATGTCATTCACTTTAAAATACACCTTTGGGAGAAGAGTAGCCCAGTAATCTTTGTGCCATGTCCTATAACTGTGTAATGCTGTAGCTAGTTAGGTAGGAGTGTTAATCCCAGACATGGCAAATGTGTGTGTTTGTGTGTGTGTGTGTGTGTGTGTGTGTGTGTGTGTGTGTGTGTGTGTGTGTGTGTGTGTGTGTGTGTGTGTGTGTGTGTGTGTGTGTCTGTCTGTCTGTGTAGGGAGCAATGCTTTTTAGGCTAGTCACACTCACTATAATTCAAATGCCCTACTTTGGCAAGCCTGCTGATTTCATTCACTTTGAAATACACCTTTGGAAAAAGAGTAGCCCAGTAATCTCCATGGTGCATCCTATAACTGCATAATGCTGTAGTGTGATAAACTAGTTAGGTAGGAGTTCTAATCCCAGTCATGGCAACTGTGTGCGTGCCTCTGTCTGTGTAGGGAGCAATGATTTTTAGGCTAGTCACACTCACTACAATTCAGATGCCCTACTTTGGCAAGCATGCTGATGTCAGTCACTTTGAAATACACCTTTGGGAAAGGAGTAGCCCAGTAATCTCCATGGCACACCATATAACTGCATAATCAAAGTCTAAAAACACCCAGAAAAATAAAACAACTTGTAAAACAAAAATATCAGGCTATAGTCCAAAATGGGTTGATTTTCTGTATGACAAGTTTATTAAGCGCTTTTGGCTATGCACAGTGTAGCCTTCATCAGAATACATTACAAAACACATACTACTTCATTAAATAGAGTTCATTGACCAATCACAAACATAAAACAATTGATTAGTAAATCAATTCACATTACACTACTCATTGACTCTTAAAAACATATAGGTTTATATTCTGCACAAAAATATAACCAATTCATCACTGAAAACATGTTCTATTTAAAAAAACATTCAAAAATAATCACTAATTTTGAGAGTAATATGTATTTCTTAGAGGGAAGTAGTAGTCCACTAATCTTTGTGGCACGTCCTATACCTACATAATGCTGTAGTGTGATAAACTAGTTAGGTAGGAGTTCTAATCCCAGTCATGGCAACTGTGGATGTTTGTGTGTGTGTTTCTCTGTCTGTGTAGGGAGCAATGATTTTTAGGCTAGTCACACTCACTACAATTCAGATGCCCTACTTTGGCAAGCATGCTGATGTCAGTCACTTTGAAATACACCTTTGGGAAAGGAGTAGCCCAGTAATCTCCATGTGTCCTATAATAGAGAAATAATGCAAAGTCTAAAAACACCCAGAAAAATAAAACTTTTAGTTATGTACTCACCATAACTTCAGATGTTTGGGATCCATCTCGGCCTAATATTCTGAATGGGTCAGAGCCGCATCCTCTTCTAGTTCACTACACGCTTATGCCACATAAGTTCTTATTGGCTGAGCTTTACTATATCCCAGGATGCACCACTACCAGTCCCCCAGATCTAGTTTAACCAAAGATACATGCATTGAAGACATGCACGCCCTGCTTATATAACATCGCCAGGATGAACAAGATAAACAGTAGAACTCAAAACCGCTCAATCTCTTCTGATCTCCCAAGGCAGGGGGAAGGAGGGTGGTATTAGGAAGAATAGATGGATCCTAAACATCTGGAAGTTATGGTGAGTACATAATTCAAAAGATGTTGCGTGATCCTATCTCACTTAAGTTATTCTGAATGATGGGACAGCCCCTAGCACCTTAAATCCTGGGTGGCTCACTGGAAAACACTCCTGAGTACCGCGGAACCAAAAAGATGCTCGTCTCAGATGCCACATCCAATTTGTAGTGTGAAAATGAAAGTGTGCAGTTTGGACCAAGTAGCCGCAGGGTCTCTATTCCCCAGACATATAGCAAGCTTGGAATGAAAGGCTATAGAAGTAGCCATAGCTCTGGTAGTAGAATGAGCTTTGATGGATGTTTGTGTATGTGTTTCTTTTGTCTGTGAAGAATAGGGAGTTATGCAATGCTTTTGAGATAGTAGCTTTTGTGATGGTTTGGACCAATTTATTATCTGAGAAGGACACAAACAACTGGTCTGACTTCCACGGTTGCTGAGTCCTGTCTACAATCCTCCACTGACCTGTCTTGGCAAGTCTGCTGATTGTCATTCTGCTTCATTGGAGAATTTGGAAAGAAAACTGGTAGCTCTTAGAGATTGTTGAAGACAGAAACTAGAGGGAAATACACCTTTGGGAAGGAAGTAGTCCACACTGGTATGAGTAATCTCATTAAGGCATCCTACACTCTACTCCTTGCAGAAATGCTGTAGTGTGGGATAAATAGTTGTGGGCTAGGAGTTCTAATCCCAGACATGGCCACTAAGAATGCCGCTTTCCCAAGATAGATATTTTAACCGCATGTAGCAGCCGTCTCGAAAAGGGGAGATGTTAATGCGCCGTAAGCACCAAATCAGTATCCCACGGAGGTGCAGATGAAAACTGGTGGTCTTAATAGACTCAAGACCTTTAAAGTGTGTATGTGTGTGTGTGTGTGTGTGTGTGTGCTCATCAAAGGAGGATCCGCGGGATTCGTGGAATTTGTGAGATAGCCCAGTTGACTTTAATAGTTGAGACAGAAGATCCCTGATTAAACAGGGGATGTTAAGAATTTCAAAACCTCTGGGACAGGAGAGCAGTGATAGGTCTAAGCTCCTTGAGTTGAGCTCCAGATAGCAAACCTTCCACTTACTGAGGTACAATGTGTGTGTGTGTGTGTGTGTGTGTGAAGATAAAATGTGTGTTTTGTCCATTCATTCCTGTGTGGAGGTGGCTCTAACTAAGGTTGGAAGGGAGGTGTGTAGCTGGACTCACTGTGGAACGGGTTTGATGCAAATCTCTTTATATGGTGGCCCTATTATATGTCGCAATGTCCACTGCATGCTTCTTACAGGTAAGGATAACAGATGCTGACGAGGCCAGTATGGGGCAATCAGGAACGCTTAAAGACCTAGCTGAGAAGCTTTTGAATAACTTAAATAGATGAGTGGCTGGGGTGCCAATCCATAAAGTAGCCCTGTACATGCTGAAGTAGAGCATCAATGGCTGGTAATTTCCTGATGAACAAGGAGTAAGCAACCCTTTGGCAATTTGGTGTTCTGTGGAGTTGCAAATAGGAAATGAAAGCACGGGTGTCCCCCATCTCTTTGAAAACCTGGGCTGCTACTGAGCGTGTATTAGCCATTCGTGAGGAGAGAGAACACTCTCATCCCATTTAATGTCTCATACACAAACATTTGACTCGCCCCTGAGGGTCGCTACAAATAACTGCTATGTTGGTAGCACCCTGCATTCCCACTCATTGCCTCTCGGCAGAGGGGTACGATCTGGTCCTCCTGTTTGTTCAGATACCAGACCACCGACATGTTGTCTGTGTGGATGGCGATGATGCCCTGAGGAAGAAACTTGTGTAAGGCCTGTAGGGATAGAAGTACAGCCTCATATAACACATAGTACATTGTGATTGCAGTGCTTCGGACTGCAGAGGGCACGGCACCCTGTTCATCGTGCCCAGTACAATAGGCACACCCTATCTGGGAGGACAGTGCGCGCTGCTCACTATGTTCCCCACTGGATGCCAGCAGACAACTGTAATGGTGCGCCATCAAATGTGACCCATCCTGGCTGGGACTTTGGATTCTCGAGATCAGAGCTTGAACTCTGGCCCTGTAAAGCCTCGGATCCTTTCGCAGGAAGAAAGACGCCAAGACCCATACCATCTCTCGCTTGCTTAAAATACATGCCGCATGGAGAGGGCAGCTAGACAGACTTTGCCACACTGAATGTAATCACCAGGGAATACCCAGGAGATGGTGGCTATCATGCTATCACTGTAGGTGCAGGTGGTGGCAGTCAAGCTCCTGTGTCCATTAGGGAAACAGTTCCCTGACTTCACATTGAGTGAAGCCAGGACTGCACACAAACACTTGATGATAACAATCTGGGGGGCTGTATACAACATGGACCAGACACCCCAGGTACAGTTCCACATGTCACTGTACCAGGCTGAAGCGCAGATACCTTCTGGACTTGATGATGGGTATGTGATAATAGGCGCCCTGAGGTCTATGGAGCACATCCAAACATTCTTCAATAATGGGACAATGGATTGCAAGGTGACCATTCGAATTTGGATTTCAAGACGATTGGTTCAGTTTATTGGAGATCCAATATTACCCAGAGGATACCTGTCCGTCATATCATGCACTAAAAGCATGAACACATACATGGCAAGCATTGCACAGCACTGGCCACACCTGTGACAATAGTAACTCCAGGTGACTCTTGTATTAGAATACAGTATCCTAAGCGCTGCTATTTCCTTTGACTGGGTAGGTCCGGGATTCTCTTTGATCGTGGGGTGAGTATGTGAATGGGATGGTGTAACCTCCGCACGATCCGGCACCCATCTGTCCTGAGTGATTGACTCCCAGGCTTTTTAGGTGTTGGTGCAACGCCGACACCCGACTGGCTCCGGGAGCAGCACAGCCGGCAATCCTCATGACGCGGTGGGAGGCTGAAGAGCCAATGAAAGGACCTCGCGTCTCCAGAATTGCGGGTTCTCTGCCGCTTCTGGGACGGCGCTTCCTGAAAATTTCCCCGCCCTCTGCCTCTGACGGGAATCTTCCCGTTGCTGGGAGAAAAATCCTTAAGCAGATTTATGGAACTATTATTTTCCCCCTCCTTTAGCCTTGGGGTAAGGCCGAAGGAGTGCTGAATAACGGCACCTACGCAGATAAAGTTTTTCCTCTTGCTCACAGCGGTAAGGGTGTCTTTCACCTGTGTGGGCCAAATCCAGACCCTCAAAGGAGCCGCCGCATGGCGAAGACTTGAAGGCTCCTCAAGAACCGACTACATGCAGACCATTGTTCATGTAGAGCCACGCTTCGTGCTCGTCGCTTGGCTCGCCCCTTCGGCCGCATAGGAAATGAGCCCCTCATGGACGAAGTTAGAAATTGACGTAGTGATAGCCAACTGAGAGCTAACCACTGGCCTGATGCCAAGGTATACCCCGAGAGGAATTCACACTCCTGACCAGCCTTGTGTAGCCTGGTAAAATCTGGCACAGTCAGAGACCACTACAAAGGTCATGAAGAAATGCGCTTCCATGCATGTCCATACTGGCAATCGTGGTGTGTGTGTGTGTGTGTGTGGACGGACGCTGAAGCCTGTGTGCCACGCCCTGTGTGTGTAGCAGATGCCACCACCATGGCATCTACAGCCACGCTTTAGTAAGGAACTCCTTCTCGGGGAGTAGACAAAAATTACCGAAGCAGAAGGACTGGTCTCCACGGTATCTGGATATTCTACCTTCGGCCAAACTAAATCCAGAAGCTCGCCGGTTAAGGGCGGAGACAACGCAGGGCGGAGGGCTGAGCTCCAGTGCGCCTTGAGGAGCACTGACTCGGCCCCAAGTGTGTGTGTGTGTGTGTCCAGCCGCCGTGTGTGTGTGTATTGTGTGTGTGGTGTCATGATGTTTGCAAATTTGACCACATTCGGAGGACTACACCCCTCACTACAACTCCCCATTGGCAGAGTCGGAAGTCCTCCCTGACTTACTTTGTCTCTGTCCCTTGGGGGTTCCTCTGAAGACAACTCAAGAACCTCTGGAGGATGTGAGCAGCTACACCCACTGGGGTAACCTCAGGCCCGGGCCCGCCACGACAGGGAACTGCCAAAGACCCAGTCTCCACGCCCAGGAAGGTGCCGTAGCCGGGAGAGATGGCCGTAAGAGGACTTGCCATGCATTCTCATGGCTCTGAAAGCCGGACCCCCAGAATCCTGGGAGTGTCCGGCCCGAGCCGCGGATAGCCGACGGAGTCCCAAGAGCTGAAGCACCAGGGGAGGCTCGAACCAAAGCATAGGTCCCGCATCACCCCGGTCCAGCCGAAGAAGTCCACAGACTAAACTCGACCCGGCGTCCGGTTGAGTAAGGGTCGGAGCCGACCCTGAGATCTCCACCGCCTACCGAGCACCTGTTCGACGGAGTCAAGCAGTCGGAGGAGGAATGGCAATGGGTAATAAAGTCATCGGCTCCGGCCAACTGGGTCGGAACCGGGTTAAAATTTTGGAAGACTGGGGACTGGAACAGTCTTTGGAGCACTTGCTCATATCAGAATCCGACATTCTCAAGACCCAGAGTGAAACAGAACGGGTTCGAGAAGGCCTTCCATCGGCCCCAAAGGGCTAGGGACCGCTCCCAGGCTTACCGCCGATGAGTATCGGCGCAGGGAACACTCACACCAGATTCCATCGGTGCCGGCAGACTTCGCCGTAGGAGGAAGTGTCTGAGCTGGCGCACTTGCCGCTCCAGAGCAGCGTGGAGCCGACCAGCAGCGACCCGCCTCGATGCCCCAGCCATCGCTCGGCCAGAGGAGTCGACACTGGTGGAGACGAGGCAGACCGTTCACCTCGGCCCAAGTCTTTGGAGCCGGAAGGAGAGGCCTGCCTAGGTCTCTTGGCAGTCGATCCACGGACTGGTCGAACCAAGCCCTTTTTCTTTTGGCCGGAGCAGGAGAGGATGCCAAGGCTTCTTCAAAGGAAGGTTTAATTAACCCTTTAAGAATCAATTTATTTTCCTCTCCTGGAGGACTCCTTTGAGGAAAAAGCGTTGACATACGCTGCATGACTCTTGCAAGTGCTTTGCCCTAGACAATATACACAGAGCTTAATGATCGCTCGTGATAGACATTTTGAAACCACATTTAACATTTTAAAGCCCTAAGGCCTAGGAGTTTGAGAGAGACATGATGTTAAACAATTCTAGTAACTTTGACAGGAAAGTAAACAATTATCAATTTACTGATGATAAATTTAAGCTCACAGTTATAGCTTAACGCAAAGACTTCCTGAAAATGACAGGGAACTCTAACAACTAAGATTTACTTGAGACCCTGTAAAGTTTTAACAGGTTGACAGTCCGGGAAGGCCCTGGATGGAGGGGGGCCGAAAACAAACTCAACCCAATCACACACAAGAAATTTCACAATCCAAACGTACACAAAAGAGCGATAGCCGTTAAAACAGCTTTTGTGACCAAAAAACAGCAAAAACTGACAGAAAGTTAGTTAATAAAAACTACTCAGCCCAGCCAGCTCGAGACCACGTCTTCGCAGGGAAGCGGCAAACGAGATCTGGGGGACTGGTAGTGGTGCATCCTGGGATATAGTAAGCTCAGCCAATAAGAGACTTCGCTCTTTGGCATAAGCGTGCCGAGTCGGAGCCGAGGGATCGGCTCCGAACCCATCATTCAGAATGTAGGCGAGATAGGATCACATAACATCAACTTGTAAAACAAAAATATCAGGCTATAGTCCAAAATGGGTTGATTTTCTGTATGACAAGTTTATTAAGCGATTTTGGCTATGCACAGTGTAGCCTTCATCAGAATACATTACAAAACACACACTACTTCATTAAATAGAGTTCATTGACCAATCACAAACATAAAACAATTGATTAGTAAATCAATTCACATTACACTACTCATTGACTCTTAAAAACATATAGGTTTATATTCTGCACAAAAATATAACCAATTCATCACTGAAAACATGTTCTATTTAAAAAAACATTCAAAAATAATCACTAATTTTGAGAGTAATATGTATTTCTTAGAGGGAAGTAGTAGTCCACTAATCTTTGTGGCACGTCCTATACCTACATAATGCTGTAGTGTGATAAACTAGTTAGGTAGGAGTTCAAATTCCAGGCATGGCAAATGTGGATGTTTGTGTGTGAGTTTCTTTGTGTAGGGTGCAATGCTTTTGAGGCCATTCACAGTCACTACAACCTCCATTGACCTACTTTGGCAAGCCTGCTGATGTCATTCCCAGTGAAATACACCTTTGTGGAAGAAGTACTCCAGTAATCTCCATGGTGTGTCCTGTAATAGAGTAATGCTGTAGTGTGATATTGCAGTTTGGTAGGGGTTCTATTCCCAGACATAGCAAGTGTGGATGTTTGTGTATGTGTTTCTTTGTCTGTGTAGGGTGCAATGCTTTTGAGGCCATTCCCAGTCACTACAACCTCCAATGACCTTCTTGGCAAGTCTGCTGATGTCATTCCCAGGGAAATACACCTTTGGGGAAGGAGTAGTCCAATAATCTCCGTGGCGCATCCTACACCTGAGTAATGCTGTAGTGTGATAAACTAGTTAGGTAGGAGTTCTAATCCCAGACATGGCAAGTGTATGTGTGTGTGTGTGTGTGTGTGTGTGTGTGTGTGTGTGTGTGTGTGTGTGTGTGTGGGTGTGTGTTTGTCATTCGTATCCTGTGTGGAGCTGGATTCACTGTGGAACGGGTTTTGCAAATCTCTTATATGGTGGCCCTATTATATGTCGCAATGTCCACCTTACAAGGATAACAGATGCCAAATAGCTGAGTGGCTGGGGGTGCCAATCCATACCCCTACATGTGACATCAATGCCTGATGAACAAAGTAAGCAACCCTTGTATTAGCCAGAGAACACTCTCATCCCATGTCTCATACACAAACACACTCGCCTAGGCAACAACTGCTATGTTGGTAGCACCCTGCATATTGCCCACAGATCATATAACCATGGTGTGATTGCAGTGGACTGCAGAGGGCATGGCACCCTGTTCATCAGTACAATAGGCACATACTTGCAGACAGTGCGCGTTCACTATGTTCCCCACTGGATGCCAGCAACAACTGTGGTGCCATCAAATGTGACCTACAAAGGGCATACCATGCCTTAAATACATGCCGTGTATGGACAGATGCCACTGACACCAGGGAATACATGTATCATGCTATCACTGTAGGTGCAGGGTCAACCTGCTGTCCATTACCAGTTCCTGCTACATGAGGCCAGGACTGGCACATCTGATGATAACAATCTGTGTATACAACATGGGCCAGACACCCCAGGTACAGTTCCACATGTCACTGTACCTGCATGTAGGACATGTACACATTCCAGATACCATCCATATCATGCACTAAAGAACACATACATGGCAAGCATTGCACAGCACTGGCCACACACAATAGTAACCCAGGTGACTGTATTGTGAATACAGTATCCACCTGTGTGGGCCAATCCAGACCCTGAGCCGCACTGCAGACCATTTTCATGTGGCCTGATGCCAAGGTATACCCTACACCTAGCCTTGTGTAGCCTTCTGGCACAGTCAACCACTACACACCCATGAAGAAATGCACCCATGCATGTCAGTACTGGCACCATGTGTGTGTGTGTGTGTGTGTGTGTGTGTGTGTGTGTGTGTGTGTGTGTGTGTGTGGTGTATGATGCTTTTGACCACATTCACACTCACTACAACTCCCATTGGCATACTGAAGCATGCTGTCTGATGGCAGACACCTTCACATGCCCTTTACTCATATAACCTCCATATAACACCTGCAGTGCATGTGATACCTGCGTATTACTGCATTGTGGCAATCAGACTATTCAGGAAGTGTATTCCTGACCCTGCCAAGTTTGTCAATGTGTTTGAGTCCCTGACAGAGGGTTGCTGTGTTGACGCTTACACCTGTGCATGTGGGCAGGTACATGTACTACACCTACCGTATCGCTACTATATCACTGTTGCAGATGTCACTCACCATCACATATGTGTTTGGACAGCTCCTCAATATGTATGCTATGTGGCACATGCAATAACTGCAAAGACATATGATAGCGATACATAGTCAGTCAAGGGTTTGAAACTCTGTACTGGTAGGTGTGTGACACAAATATGCTTAGGTTTTACTCTCCTACCCCCTCCCTGACTTACTTTGTCTCTGTCTGTCTCTCTCACTCCCTCTCTGGTGGATGTGGAGAAGTACACCTGCTTTGCTTAGGCAGTAGCTTGTGTTTTGTATGTGATGCTCATGATCAGCTGATGGCCTCTGCACGAATTGCAGTCTTCATCTAGCTGACTGCATGTGGAACAGCTGTGTCAACATTCCCATAACCAGTTGCATGGAAGCACACTCCAATATCTAGGAATATCATGTTGGTGTTGGGCCTTTTCATTCACTGTAAGCAGGACCTAGAGCTGATGTTTCGCAAACAGCATCACAGATGGTTTTGGGATTTACCTCTAACAACATACACTGCGGAAACAGGCCAACAGACATGAGGGGGATGTGCCCGACATGACTACAGAATGTAAGTGTTGCTGTTATGCATTTGGAGTAATGTTTGTTTAACAGGGTGTGTGTGTGGATATGGATGGTCTACATGTTTTAATACCTGTCATGACAGTGCTATGTTTTTGTGGAAACTCCCATCTGTAGGGTCATCTGCAGACTGGACAGTGTGTGGAGCCTTTTGTTTCTTGTGTTACTCGCAGAACACATATCTGAGAACTGCAGAAGCATAGTGTGAGGATTGCAGTGAGTACATGGTGACAGCCATGAGAGTTACTGACTTCATATCCCTCATAAGACAAATGTTACAACAAAACCTGGTATGACAGTAAATGTGTGAGGTTATCATAGCAACATGCCAATATTGGGGCAGTGTTCATAGCTCCAGCCACAAGTCTGTTAACATTTGTACATATGTTATGCAGTAAGAGGTGCATATGTTCTGTACACCATTATTTATTGACATCATACCTGATAACAAGCCAGTCAGATATCACATTGCTAGACATGTTATGTATAGTAGGGGTAGTTTCTGAGGACATAATTTGGCCATTTTGCAGCTGTGTATACAGTACAGGGGGTCTGTGTACTTAGGGTGATTGTCGACAGTATGTGTATTGTGCTTACATACCTTGGACTCTGCACAGAATGTGGTAGATGCCATAGTTCTTGGTCCAGTTCTATCTGATGTTACATGCTGCTCCAGTGTATTGTACCCTATTGGCTCACATGTCTGTAGGGCCAGACACACGTGTCCCATACCACAGACAGCCATCGGACCACACAGTGCCATGACCCAGAGTATGTAGGGTTAGTGTGTGAGTGGCAATTATGAGGATGGTGTTTATCAGACAATCCATATAGTGTCATATTAAGCTTGTGTACCATATGTGGCTGTGGCCGTGTTTACATTGGTTGGTGGTATGCACTTTCTCACAGGTGTCTGTTACTCTGTGCTGGGACATGCATGTAGAACCTGTTATAATCACAGGTACATGTGTATTCCTCCATACAAAATGTGGTGCAGTGTTGTGGCAGTCTGCCTGTAGTTTGCACAGTGCTTTGTGACATGCCTAGCAGCCTAGTGTAATTACCCAGTGTGCTGTTATGTCCAGTTATTTGCAATACATACCGCTGCCAGGCCACCATATCTGTTGTGTATTTCTGAAAAAAGCAGTGGGATTCTATACAGATGTATGTCACTAACTACTGGGTAGTATGTGGCCATGTGACCCCTGCACCACCAGATATTATATGTCAGGACAGACTGGCGTGTGAGTATGTATAAACTGTGTGGGCATATGTAGTCCAGTATTTACGTGATATACCCATGTACATGGCTATTAACATCCACATTGGGAGACGTGGTCCACATGCCTAGCATTAAGGGGATATGTGTACACCTCGAAATGACCACAAAGTGCCAGACTGTCCACATATATTGGTCATATCTCTGCTGTAGTCCACAGGATCATTACTGTGTTAGCAGTGGTACTGTACTATGATATCCTTAGGATGTCTGGCAGTAGCCAATGGCGCACATGTCAAAAGCAGATGTGACCTCCCACACACAGCATGTCTGTTAAGACAACCCCTGTTACAGTAGCAACAGTCTACATATATACCTGTAATACATACATGACATTCCCCCTTGGACTAAGAGGTTTGGACTGTTAGTGCTGAGGTAGGACTCCACTCCATGTTTTGGACATATGGTAAACATATATGTATATATATTTATCCATATATCTATATAGATATATACACCTATACATAAAAACATACATATATATATATATATATATATATATATATATATATATATATATATATATATATATACATACATATAAACACTCAAATGTATACATTACACAGCAATATATGTATACACATACATAGCTATAGATACATATGCACATAAACTTATGGATATCTACATATATATCGACATAAATAGGTATATCTGAATAGATATGTATGCACATATAGTTATAGATATCTACATATATATCAACATACATAGGTATATCTGTACATATAGGATCTGTATACATATATATCTAATATATATATGTGTGTGTGTGTGTGTGTGTGTGTGTGTGTGTGTGTGTGTGTGTGTGTGTGTGCATATATGCATATATATATATATATATATATATATATATATATATATATATATATATATATATATATATATATATATATATATATATATATATATATATATATATAGAAAGAGATCTACACATGGCCATATATATGATGCACTATACAGATGTGTAGACAGACATATGTATGACTATACATGTGCATGTACATGTAGAAATATATCAACATATGTATATATCCATATTCCTGTCATGTGTAAGCATCATGGTTGTGTATACCTTCCCAGATGTATCTCAGCATATGTATCTGATATGTGTACATTATGATATAACAACATATGTGATGCAGCAGTAGTATCAATAACAAGTATTACATAATTGTGGAAGTAAAAGCAATTGTTCAATAGAAATCAATATGTGTATTGACAGATATATTGGAAAAAACACTGTTTTCACAGTGGTCATGGCGTTGTGGTTAACTGTTTTGACTATAGTGTATAGGATCCTAGGTTCAAGACCTGCAATGGCTGTTTATTTTGTTGCTGGGCAGAACAAGGGCTTTCGGATACAGAGTGGTTAAGGCAGTTTTGAGCAGCTTTAAGTGGGTTTGCGTGGATTTGTGCAAAGCTAAGTGGTGCTAAGGTTACATTTCCTGGCGCTTACACCATGTAGGCTTTGCTTACCAGTGCGCAACTCTGCTTAGCTGTTACACTGCAGTAATGCTGACACCTGCTAAGCATGGCTTAGGCCTGGCAACCAGTTCCCATCACCCAGTCTGATAACATAGCAGGGTAATGACATCTGTAATAAGTGTATGTAATGCCATATACAATACATGCATCTATGTGCTGTCCTTACAGTAGCAAGAGGTGTGAGTGTCATGTCTGGGACACACAAGTATATGAGACCTGTACAGCACTGTTAGCCATGTGAATCTGTTACATACAGGGGTAGTTACCCAGGGTACGTGCTGTCACACTGGCATGTAGTGTATCATGGTTGTACTACTGTTGACAGTGCTTTCCCAGGCAAGAGTAGAGTGCTAAATGTAGTACTGACAGCAAGCACACCTGCAAGCATAGCTGGACTCTGACGCCTCCCTGTCATGTTCCTGGTGTGTGAGCTGTGTCACAGTATATATCCCCTACTGGATAATTATCCGACATGTGGAATGTAACTGTACACTACCGTCTGTACAGCACATGTTAGTGAGGGCTTCCAACATGTAGTAATGGCATACATATTGTTGTCAAACATCTATCTGTCAACACATTCATCCTACTGCATAGCTACTTGCCAAGCTGATGACTGTCAGTCCCTGTACAGATGTGCAGATGGCAGGTATACAGCTGGGATACGTACAGGCAACCTATGCTTGTTTGACACTGACATGTCTGCCCAGCTGTGTAATAACTTGCACATACAGAAGATAACATCCTGTATGCACCACATGCCCTGGGTACCTACACTACACTACCACAGTCAACAGAACATGCTTGGGTACGTCTCCATCACAGACACTAACCATGTGTTGTAATACATGTTGCATACATGTCAACTAGATCACCTCAGTGGTCATGTGCAGGAGGCACCCAGAGGATTGGCTGATGCATGTCACTCTCACCCTGAGGGTCACCACAGTGGTGTATGTCGATAGATCGTCTGCTGGCACATGGCAGGTGGCATGATACCACTCTACACACATCCCCTACACAATCCATCTCTCCATGAACAATAGCCAGGTACACAGCTATGACCACCTGCAGAGATGCACCCCAGCACTGATACATGTGTATGTGTGCATTACCGAGGATAGCAGTGTCTCTGTGTTAGTACACCTGTAGTTGGAAATTCCATAAGGGCCTTCACAACCACTGCAACATCCATTGCCATAGTCAGATGTGGCTGCTGCTGTATCGGACATTGCATGTACCCTGTTATGCTCCTCTCCCTACTGGTTACATGAACCTTGCAGTACCAGCACAACAGTGTTGTACAAATGGGTTGATCATGGGATACCCATTGAGGTTTGGCAAGTGTGTGTATGTGTGCATATCTGTATATCTGTAGGGTACAGTAGTCCAAGGCCACATACTCCTATTACAATATGCATTGCCACACAATAGTACAGATAGTGTTATTGCTGCCCATAGGTGAGGCTTGACAATGCAACACCCTACTATGCCTGTGACATGTGCATTAGATGCATATCCCTGTAATACTACTGTTGTGATATACAATGGGTTGTATCACAGTTGTGGGCAATGTGTGATGGTGGGTATGTCAGAGTGTCATCATGGGTTCCAGAGAGTACAATATCCACTGGGGGATGTGGGTGCCGTGTACGCTGTCATTATACCATGGTACACCCAGTATATATCCCATGTACCACTTTATGGTGACCGCTGTTACCATCAACCATACAGGTAACTGATACCACAATCCAGCCCGTTATGAATGTGCTATGTGCAGCCTAGCTGTAACACATTGGACACATGGAGAAGTTAGTTAGCACCGATAGGCCCAGATCTCTAGGATATGTGTCGGCCTGTCATGTGTCTGTTAATGTGTATATGATGGTATGTTACGCTATGTATTGTCCATATACAACCATTACATCCCCCATTACCATACTGTACATGTCTGGGGATGTTCTGCATTAACATGTAATCTAGAACACACCTCACCCTAAATGCTGTGTGATGTGTGCAGGGAAAGCCACACAGTTCAGTAGCACTACATACCTAAGTAGGAGTCTAGTCCCAGTGTTGCCAAGTAAGAGTGTGCATGTATGTGGAAGGGTCTACATCAGGCTGCAGATTATACACGTCTCAGCAGGTCACCTGTCCATGTGGCACAGCCAATAACTGTTATACAAACCTGTGATGTGTTCAACTCTATCCCGGATATGTCACAGCCATGGTGTCACCACGGTGCCATAACCCTTGGGGAATATGACTGCAGACCATCCTCCTGCTGACACATGTACATCTACAACACAAATGGATAACATTATGGAGACCACAATCAACCAGTGTTACTAACAGCTATAATGCATCATTACTGGATGGCTAAAGTACCTGACATGTATGCATTAAACATTACTCCTGACAACATGTTACATTGTAGTATATTGGTACAATGTAGTACAGTCACCGTGTGCATCAGAAACATATTAGCCTGTCCCTGCATCAATGTTATGGATGACAGGGATGTGGCACAGGTGTCATCATATGCACAGGGTGTGTTTGCCAGAGGCTGAGGGTGGGCCATACATTTGACATCATGTATGTGGGTGAGGGGTGTAATGAGTTGAAGAGGGTGTGGTGATGTGGTGTGTGTAGGTATGGGTTTACCCTAGGTGTGTTTGTATACTGTGTGGGTATGGATGCACACAGTTCTGCCATGTGGCTGCCCTCTACAGGTGTTTATGGACAGCTGCAGACCATACCTGGCAGGACGTGCAGTTCACTGCCTCCAGCCACGGACATGCAGACTGTGCCTGCCAGAGGTTCCATGAGCACATCCAGGTAAAGGCCGCGATGTGCTACTCTCCCCTGATGATGACAGATGTCCTCTGGAAACAGGTCCCTCCAAGGATTGTCGAGGGCCATGTGCTTGTGGCCTGCTGTGGTGTGGTGTGGTGTGGATAGCACCCCCTCCTGCAGTGCTGGGACTGATACTGCCACTATGGGAGCACCTTGGTGTCCTAGCACGTCCACTTTGACCACCAGCTGTTGGTGTAATCACCGCACTCCCACCACATTTTCAAGCACAGACAAACCATGGTCGATGAGGTCCATCATCTCACTAAACCATCTATCCATGACCTCGGTTTAGTAAGGAGGGCACCAGACAGTTCATGGAAGTTGTATCTTGCAGAAGTGAGAGCAGCCCTCTACAGCCTCAGGCCCTGTTTGGTGTACAGTTCCATACATGCCTGCACCCCCATGACAACCTGAAACATGCACTTAGAGGTAACAGTTGTGGCACTTCTGCCAGGGGCATGATGACCAGCAGCCCTACCACGAACACCCTGGGACATCTGCCTATGTGATGCCCTGCCGGACATTCAGCTATGCCTGCTGTGACCAGACACAGTAGGCATGGATACCACACTCTCCTGTGCACTGCCACCAACTGCCAACTGTCCCTCTACTATGGCCACTGGTGATGGGGTATGTATAGGCACTGAAACTGTGTGCAGGGTTGGGGTAGCTAAGAGGGGGATGTCAAATGTTGGCACTGTTTCGGCCCCTGACAACCCCACCTGTGCCAAAACAGTACTATCATCATCTTTGGTCTCTGTATGGACACCAACATCAAATAACATGCAGGAGGGACCCTGATCCCCCTCGCCACCTGTGGGGGAAAATAAGAAATGCACTTTAAGACCTGTACAGCATTGCATAACAGTACACACACACACACACACACACACACACACACACACACACACACACACACACACACACACACATTCCACCTTAATACCTACCTGTCTGTGAATTTACAGACAGTCCCACATTCATTCCCATAAGTTCCTCATCCTACATCACACTTGGTAACATATACGCATTAATACCACTCATTAACGTATCATTCCTCTAAATGCCTAGACAAGTGATCACAACACAAGACCTGTTACTCCATTACTTCCTTGACCTGAGTGGAGGGGTTTTACATGGCCTCACTGCAGTCATTCAGTGTTCACCCTGTGTATGTCCGGACATCATGAGCATGACCCCTATATGAGAGGGGCTACTACATTCACTCCATAATGTCATGCACTAGAGTGTCATGTGGACGTATTGCTCAGTACATACCAGATATGCTGCTCAATCAACCTATCATGTGACAACTGTAATATATGGATACACTCCCTGATGTTATCTAGTAATTCCCTAATGCATCTGTAGTGCTGCATATGTGGGTTGTCTGTCAGCTCTCTGCTGAATGCGATATTAAGAGTATACCTGGTGTCTATTTTCCCTCCCAATGCATGTGCCATGCTACAAACGTATTATACTATCAGCTGCCCTGTGATTACATATCAGACCAGTATTTCTGGTGTGTCATGTGTCAGTCCATGTCCATGTACTGCACGATCCCAAAGGGAAGTACCACCATATAAACAACCCCACAATCACACATGTGCATACATGGACACCCACACACACATGCACATACACATCCTACATGTATCAACCTCCCTCACTTCACCAGAGTGACCCTGCAGACCAAATAACCACACACACACACACACACACACACACACACACACACACACACACACACACACATGCACACACACAGGTGAGGTTGCACAAAGATAGTACACACAGTCCTCCCATTACCCATCTGTCAACATGCATAACATATGGTACACAACAGCATGCAGTTCAGCTATAATCAAACCATGATAGCAACAGTACACATGTGTGTGATTCATGGGCTGTGTTAGAAGGTGATGCCCCTTCCACTGGATACCACTGCACCCTTGTATACAGTATTGCTGTGCACCGGTTCTGCACCCTGCCATGTACTGTGACCAAATCTCACAGGTGTACAACCCATTGCTCAATGTGTAGTACTGTGTCAGGTATGTCAGCTCTAATGCTCAAAGCCCCTATGTTTTTCAGAAACACATACCTGGGATGACTTGTGGACAAATGTCATTTGTGAATGCCTAATGTCTAGTTTACAGATTTCAACATCAGCGGACCATGTATGACCAATCCAATACTATTACACTGACAACCATCAAACCATACCATGGCTATGGGGAGCATACACACCCTTATTGATATGACGCACCCTTCCTTGATCTGCCATTGGACCACATCACCACATATATTAACAATACACGAGCCTGATATGTGACATGTCCTGTACATTCACAAGCAGTGTCTACAAAATGTATTAGGTGTGCGGATGCTGACCATGATGCATACACTTTGTGTGTGCATATGTGTGCACACCCTTATCATGATGGTTTGTTGCACCCATTGTTATGTGTACTACAGCAGTCACTATTCCTGGCAGGGGTATACTAACATGGGCATCTGCATTTGTCAGTGTATGGTCAGTCTGCCCTACACATGTCCCCCAAATCTGCATGATTGCATGGTCTACTCATGTGCACATCCCTTGGTATTCACACCCTGCCACCACTATTGCTGTGGGAGTAGGGTTATGTCTGCCACAGTTCCTAAACCTGACTGTGTGCAGATACAGCCATTCTTAGCACCCTTAGGATCTCTGCTGCAGTGCACTGGTATGTCATGCTGACACCCACTCCCCACCTTCAGCCTTTTTGCAGATGCTTGACAAGTATGGCCTACACATGTGTGTCAGTTTGCAGTGTCCCATACACTGAACACCACATGTTACAGCCTAGTCCCAGCTAATAATGTGGACCACAGTAATACATTATGCCATAGTGTACATCTGTAACAGTTTTCATTGTAATACTGGTATATACACTGTTGTTGTGCTGTATAAGGGTGATGTTTCATACATGTCCCTACTGTAGGCCATGTATCTCACCATTATGTTAATCCCTGTGGACACATTTCACAATGACAGGATATTAGTTATCTTGCAGGTGTCTGACATACCCTTCCAGTACCCCATCATGGTCACCACTGTGATGCAGTGCATTTAACAGCAACAATACGTGAAGATGTACAGCATGCATTATGGGTAGGTGTGTTAGATGTGTGCATGGAATATACCATAACCATTACATGCCCGGTGTACTGTCAAGCATCAACATAAATCATACTCACTTGCTACAGGCTGCTGCCTTGGTGGTATACCAGAGGGACCTACATAAGTTGACAGAAAGAGATGCGATGTCAGTGGCCACAGCTGTGGCATTGCTACAGGGTGGGTGCAGCATTACAGTACATCAACAGTGCAAGTCCACAATACTACCAATTATGCACATCTGTTTATTACTACTGTGCAGCAACAAACTATAGATATGACATGTCAGATATGCATGATCTACCTGTACAGATGCACATATACATAACAGTGGTCTACTGATGTGCCCTGTGGACTTACCTGCATGCTCCTTAGCCAGTGTGTGGGTAGCACCCACGTCCACAATGGTGTCTGGCAGTTGTTGGCTATGCAAATGAGCAGGTGCTACGAGACTGGCAAGGAGGTCCTCAGCATGTGTCAGGGGGGATGGATGGTATGACCCCCCCATTGCAAGGTGACCCCCTGGACTGCAGCAGTATGCTGACGGACATTGCAAAGCAGGTCAGAACAATGATCCCGGACCTGCTCATAACTGCGGTTATGCAGTCTGACATCATTGACCCTGTGGGTTAGGTCATTCCACAAGGCGGTCCACTCCTGCTACTCATGGGTGGCCCGGCCAAACAGGACAGGGTAGTGCTGGATGCGATAGTCCAGCACTATGACATTTTCAGCCTCTGAATAAGCAGGTAGGCATCCATGTGACATCTTGCCTGAAAGACATAAAGATGGAATCAGGTCTGAGCAACTCATGCAACAAGTTTACCATACTTCTTAATACACATCTCTGTCACTGGCAACAAACTGTTCACACAACTCAATAGGTATGGCTACAGCTTACTTACCAGTAAGACATATATTGTACTGTACCACACTTTGTGCTATGTGTTTGTAGCCATGTTCCCTGTGTGGACATTATCATTGCGGGCCTGTTATGGACTATTCACCTGCATGCCATTGTCAGGGCCACTATGGTTCCATATATGCATGTGGTATGCTTGCTATGTGATTGCTGCACATCTGACATTCTGTGTTATTAGGGATATCTATGCATGCTGTTGGATATGTTCTGGGATTGTGTAGACTATTACTCCCCATATATGTTCTATAACAGTGACACAATAGCATGTTTAGGGAATATTTACGAGAAGAACCACCTCTCCAACCTCATCTGGCCATGTTACTAGGCCACATCACATGTGGGACCCACCCTGGGGCGTCCTCATGTAATGGTCTACCACTACCTTCAGGTGGAACCACCTCATGGGATGTTGTCCCCCCCTGGGAGCACACACAGACATGTTCCTGTCCCTGTGGTCAGGTCCAGGGTCTGTTCCATAGTGGGCTCCACAGACACATGTGGGATGTGCTACATCACCTTGAGGCACCCAGTACACATTCACAGGGTCCACATGCTCCTCCTGCTCAGCCTTTAGGTCAGGCACCTTCAGGGCCATGGACTGCTGTTGTGATTAGCAATGGGTGGGAGGCTTGTTCCCATTGTTTCCATATGGGGGCCATTGGGGCTTCCACATTGCAGACCACACTCACCATACAGGGTGTTTACACACCACATGTGTCATATACCACCCCTGTAGGCCGTCCTCTATATCTACCAATTTGGACCACCACCACAAATATACCTGCCAAACTTTCCCATATTCCCATTCCCTACTTCACAGACATTGGCAATGTGGTCCCAACAAGGGGTTCACATGTGACATACCTGTCCATGTTGCACACACTTACAACTGTATATATCTGTGTGTATTGCTATGTGTGCTGTTCCCTCACACATAGGTTCATAGGATCATAGGTTGGTACTAGGCTATTGGCCCTAGGGCCTATACAAACCTAGCCATAACAATTTCCTGGCTATTTCTTCCCACACTATTTACTTTCCTGGACCCTTGTCTAGCAGGATGACTGACGTGGTCCCCGGGGTTGAATTTCCTCTCTCCCATCCAATCATCGAGGTTCCTTTTGAAGAGAGCCAAAGAGGTACTCTGCTTGAAATGTATGTGCAGTCTATTCCAGAGTCTGGGGAGTCTCTGGGTCAGGAACCTATCCCTCCAGCATGTTTTGTTTATTGTGATGACAAGGTTTAGATCCCTGGAGCGTGTGGCTCTGAGGGATTGGGATTACTTTAAATGTAGCATGTCCAACAGCTCTGGGTTTGACATGGCCTTGTATGTTAAGCAGAGATCACCGCTGAGTAGACGATATGCGACAGAGTATAGCTGGAGTTTTTTAAGGTGGTCAGCATAGGGCATCTGCTTTAGGTCTGTGATTCTTTTAGTGAGGTATTTCTGCAGCCTTTCCAGTTGTTGCAGATGTCTTGAGAGGTGCATACCAAATGGGGCGTTGTATTCTATGATGGGTCTAATGAGGGATGAGTACAGTGGGACAATTACCTCCTTTTTCTGGATGAAAAGCCCTTAGTGATGAGGTGTGCCACATAGAATGATTTCCTGACTGTTGCGGCAATGTGGTTATTAAAGGTGAGACCACTGTCCACCTGTGTCCCTAAGTCTCTTATCGTACTTTTGGTGTTTAGTGTACTGCCACCTATGTGGTAATTCACGGGTACATGTTTTTTTCCCAAAGGGGATAAACTATACATTTCTTGGCATTGAGCTTGAGCCCATGGCTCTGGCACCAAGCATCTGTTTCTGTAAGGCCCTTTTGTAGATTATCCACATAATTTGGGGATTCAATAATGGCTCCCAGTTTGCAGTCATCTGCAAACTTTGCTAGCCAGAGTCCCTTAGTGTTGGCCTGTACTTCAGAGAAGTAGATGCCAAACAAGAGAATTCCCAGGACTGAACCCTGAGGTACTCCACTTGTCACTTGTCTGGAGCTGGATTTGGAGTCAGCTACTTATACAGTGTGGGTTCTGTCAGTGAGCCAGTTGGCAACTCATCGAATGACGTAGGGAGTAATGCTACGGTGGTGGTTTTGTCCTTTGAACTTTGCCTTAAAAAGGCACTATAGGGTTGGCAAGAGCCTTAGCCAGTAACCTGAATCCTAGGGGCGAATCTCTGTAAAGCATCATTTTCTGTCGCTCATGTCGTCCCAGGCAGACAGATACTGGATCCCCTTTGAATGACACCAGAAGCTTAGCCAATTGTTGAAGTCAATCATTTTGTCCTTATATTGTGGTATCATTCTGGGTGAAGGCAGGATGCTATTCAGGGCTAGGGTCATACCTGACTGGGCCACATGATCCGAGAGCTCTTCCATGTCTCTTTTCATGTAGTCCAGGGAGGTATGTCTCAAGTCATTCACTCCAACATGGACAATGACAGAGTCATATTTGTACTTGTGGAGTGACTTGAGTGCATGTGTTATGTGGCAGATCCTGGCACCTGACAAGGAGCTCACTGTAATTTTCTCCTTGTTCAGCCTGGTGAGTGGGACATCAGTGTGCCTGACTACAGAGTCACCTATGACTAAAGTGTTAGGTACGTTGTCTTGCCTTAAGGGCTGTTGCTGGGTAGCACACTGGTGTTGTGAGCTATGTGACACTTTGGTTGCGATTGGTATTTCTTTGAGGTTCAGCTTCAGTGGTCCTTGTTGTTTGGGCAGATTGCAGTTAAGGGCCTCCACATATGTGGATTTAGTGTTGCTTTGTGTGAGTGTTGGTGGTGTGAGTTTAGAAGGGCTATGTGTTGCTTGAGGTATAGTGCGGGTGTTAACCTTCTCCTCTTGACTGTCTAGCACAATCTTGGGTGGAGAGAGCTTTACTTCCAGTTTGGCTATGTAAGTGCATCTCTCACAGGTTGTAGTGTTGGGTGGTAGGAGGAGAAGGTTGTCTGTGTACGTGAGGCAATTGCTGTATTGCCCCAGTATGCCCAGATGCACCAGGTGGACAGGAGAAATCACCGGAAGCTGACCCTTGGACATGCCTGGTTTGGTGCTTTTTTTTAAAAGTACAGGAGCTGTTTTTCCTTACCTTAGCAAGGTACTTTGTAATTATAGGCTGTTTAGTGCCTATGATTAATGTCTCCTTATTAATAAGGAGAGTTGAGTGCTTGTATCAGTTTAAGGCTTCCTAGTGCTTTCCAGCAGGTATTAGAGCAAGTGCAAGTCACAGGGATGCTTAAATAGCATGCAGCACTGCGGTGGTAATATAGCGGACATGTGTTTACATACATATATGTGTGTGTGTTTGTATGGTTCCCATTCAGAAGCCTGAAACATCATAAGCCTGAAAATCAAAATCCTGAAACCAAAAGCCTGAAAATTCAGAATCCTGAAAACTCAAAATCCTGAAAACACAAGTAATGCTAATATTCCAATACAAAGACACTAATATCTACCAACTGACCCTAACCCTAACCCTAAGGTCCGTCACTATCGCACACTCACCTGACCTGCGCCCTAACCCTAACTCACTTAAACCTCCCCTAACCCTAATTTCTGTCACTATTGCATACATGCCTAACCTGCGCCCTAACCCTAACTCACTTAAACTGCCCCTAACCCTAACATAAAACCAACCGCACACTTACCTGACCCCAACGCATGATCTAACACCACAGGGCTAACAATAGCAAAGCCACAATGACATCAGTATGTCTATTTTGTGTTTTCAGGATTTTGAGTTTCAGGATTTTGGGCTTTCAGGATTTTGAGTTTTCAAGATTCTGAATTTTCAGGCTTTTGGTTTCAGGATTTTGATTTTCAGGATTATGATGTTTCAGGCTTCTGAATGGGAACCGTTTGTATATATGTAGACATGTGTATATAGATATATATCTATATATGTGTAGATATATATATATTATGTTCTATATATGTGTATGTGTATATATATACATATATATATATATATATATATATATATATATATATATATACATGTCTACATATGGGCATCTGTATATCTGTGGACATACATGTAGATAATATATATATATATATATATATATATATATATATATATATATATGTATGTATGTATGTATATATATATATATATATATATATATATATGTATGTATATATATATATATATATATATATATATATATATATATATATATATATATATATATATATATAGACACACACACATATACATGCACTCACTAAAGCCAAGAACACGGCCTCAATGGGCCCTGAAAAGATCCGGGATACCTCCTGGAGAGTCTACAATATGACTTATCAGGACCCCTGGAGTCCTTATTTAACTATAATCACAAAATAGGGTTTGTGCCATGTGAAAACCCACCACCGGACCAGTAATCAAGTTGGCTCAATCCTCACTACTGGCAACAGTGGGGGGTGTACACTGGGAAGATGATAGGTACACACACAGTATTTCCAGATGCAGCTCTTTGCATCAAGTGCAATTTCCCTTAAGAGCACACAGAGATGACAGTCAGTTCCGGCTGGTTTCTTCCTCTTTCTCCAGATCTCCAGTAAGATGCCTCACTGTCACAGCTATAGAGTTGAGATCTCAGCTGAGTGGCCAAGCCAAAACCACCAGCCCCTTCTCTGTCCAACCAGTGCTACATATCCCTGCCCAAGTAGCTGACGCACACACTCTTTGAGATTTTATTTACACACACACACACGCACACACACACACACACACACACACACACACACACACACACACACACACACCACACACCTGGGAAAGACTGGCACAGGTTTACTAGCTCTGCCCCCTTTTGCCCAGACTTTAAGGTAGTTTTCGGTGCCACCAGACAAATCCTTATCAGCTACTTTAAGTCCCTTAACAAAGGATGTTCAATCTTACTGTGTAATACTAATATTAATAAAAATGGTAGTTTGACCAATAGCAAGGCTATTAGGAGTGGCCCACACAGTGTGACCAAATAAATATGCAAGTACTCTCAAAACTTAAATATCTCTAGACAGATCAGCCACAATGAAAGGTATAAATACATTTAATAATAAATAATAAAAGAACAAGAAAATAGTATACATTCATTGTTATATCAGAGTTCAAAACCACAGGAAATATTTAAAACAACATTGCAGGACAGTCTCAAATAAATAAAGAAAAATATCTTAACTAAGTTTTGCTATATTCCTGACAATCCCCCCGATTCAGCAAGCCCTGCACGGTGTGCAGGACTAGTGCAGGAGCTCCGGCAGGCAATATGTCTGCTGTGCGATCCAGGAATAAGCTGTAGGGATGTGCACAAGCGCTCGTGCACTAGTCCTGCAAAGGCACAGCTCCTGTATGCCGATTACCCCAGTTGCAGGTGAAATCCATGCAAATGAGGTGAATTTGTGATCCAGGAAGCTGGCAGCCGGCCGTGCAGGACTAGTGTAATCTGCAGAAATGTACTTGGTTAGTAACCGAGTACATTTCTGCAAACTACAAAACGGAGCCATGACAGCTCCAAATAAAGGGTGGATATTATGTTGAAAGCATGCCAATGGCCAAATATATGGTCACTGGCATGGAAAACAGTTGCAAAAAAAAAAATAATAATAACTTTTATTTTTTTAGCCGATTTCAGCTGTTTAAGCGTATGGCAGAGGTGTGCAAACAGGATGGGGCGAAAAATAAAAAAAAAAAAAAACTAAAATAAGCATTATAACTAAAATCACTATTTTGCCATTATACTCAATGGCAGGCAGAAGACAACGTGGCCAGTGAATAGTGGTTGCTAAGGGAGGAAGCTCAGTGTGGGATCTGTAACTATGCATCAGCAGGCAATCCTATGCAAATGAGGGGAATGATACTGAATCCCAGATTACCCCTGCATGCTAGTCAGCACCCAACAGTGTAAGAGCAGGAATAGGTTGGTGCAAGCCTAAGAGTTAGCTGACATCATGGGGGGGGGTGTCAGGCATACTATAAGTGGATTGGAGCCCTGTGGCTCGGGTTTGCCCTTAGCTTAGCTGACCTAAGCAAGGGGGTTTGTCTGAGGCTGCCTAGCACTCTTTACATTGCCTAAGCAGGTGTGTGCACTGCACACCAGGTTTTAAAGGAAAAAAAAAGTAAACCAGGAAATAGCAGCTCTGTACACATTTGAGCATTGTGTTTGTGCGGCACACCCCCAGGTTTAAACAGGAAGGCAATGGGAAGGGAAAACAGGAGTAGGAAGGTAATCAGGGAGAACTAGGATAACAGGCAGGTGAAATGTATCAGAATCAGCCAATTACACAGGCAGCAGCCCAGCCCAGAACTCTACTATAATCTATGCAAACACCTTTCCATCTGTTTTTTTCCCACATACTCTACACCACTGGTGTATACAAGTAGGGGAATTTTAACAAACAAAAACAATAAAATGATAAGGGCTGAAATAGCTATCATACATCAACATGTGGAAGAGGTTGAGGGTGGTAAAGGATGAGAATGGTGTTGACCAACCCACAGTGAGGAGACGGAGAACAGTTTACAGACCCAGGGTAGGCTACCAGGGGCTACATGAAATGGAGATAGTGGAACGTTATAGGGTGGACAGGGACCTCCTACAGCAAATTGTTGAGCTGTGCCAGCCACACTTGACACACAGAAGTAAATGAGGGGAACCCATCCCAGTGGATACCGAGGTATGTGTAGACCTAAGAATACTAGCTACAGGTACCTTCTAAAGGTCAACTGGGGATATCATGTGGATCTCACAGGCATCAGCATCCACGGTACTACATCAGTTCCTGGATGCCATGTCAACACATGCCGGTGAGCACGTATATTTCCCCAACATCCATGAGGCATTGACCAGCAATATGCATCTCTTCCACCAAATAGAATATGCTGAGGTAGTGGGTGCTATAGACTGCATGCACATACACATCAAAGCACCACCCAGTGAGCGGGGTATGGTCTACATCAACCGCAAGGGTTTCCCCTCCATCAACTGCCAGGTCATGTGCGATGCCCAGGGCATAATAATGAATGTGTGTGCTGGCTTACCTGGAAGCTATCACAATTCCCACATCTGGTATGTGACGCAGCTGTACCAGAGATTTGCCAGTGGGGACATCTCTTAGGGTCACTAAGTGGGGGATGCTGGTTACGCACTGGAGTTGTGGCTGATGACACCCATCAGAAATGCACACACACCCGAACAAGAACTCCATAATGAGGCACACGCACAGACCAGAAATATAATACAGCGTGTGTTTGGGATGCTCAAGTCATATTTCCGGTGCCTGGACACATCCGGTGGAGCCTTGCAGTACTCTCCAGCTACAAGTACTCAAATTGTCATCGTATGTGCCATGCTACACAATATGATCCTGTGGAAACAGTTGCAGCAGAAACAGCACAGGGCAGGGCCACACAGCCCCCCACCATTGCCAGGATGCCAAACATGACACTACCTGTGCTCAACCATGTATAGGGAATGTACTATGTGCATCCGACATAGGCAGCCCTCCAGCACCATCCTCAATACTGGCACACCCACAAGGTAAGTCACTATTCTTACCAATTGCCAAATGGAGTAGTATGTGTTGTTACTTGTATCTACGGTATGGATGTGAGCATGCAAGGGAATCGGGTGGCTGAATGGGATGCCAGCAGATAGTAGACACCTATAGTGGCAGCATGTGATCTGTAACAGATACTGGTGTCACCATAGTAGCCTGTAGTACACATGTTGACAAAACCCACTGCAGGAAATGTGCTGGGCCACATGTGTGTCCATATGACACATACATGCCAGTCAGGGAGATTCACATACCCAACAACAGTCCCAGCCAGCAGGACAGGTGTAGACAAACACAAACAAAGGCCATGCTAAGGCCTCTGAATGATGGCTATGGGTAACCTCCCCCCATGCCTACACAGACAGACTACATCAGGTCAGGCAGTGGGATGTGAGTTCTGAAGGGTAAGAATTGAGAAACTGATATGTAGGTCAATCAAACCTAAGACCCGTAGTACACTGATATGCCTCTAGTCAGCATGATAGGTTGCAATACAGAATGAAATGGAGTACCTAAAATACAAGTACAGTCATGGCAAATGTGTACAAGTGTCAGGTGTGCCCCCCAATCCTATGTAGAAATGTAGAAACAGTCAGGTGTGCCCCCCCAATCTTGTGTAGAAATGTAGAAACAGTCAGGCGTGCCCCCCCAATCCTATGTAGAAATGAAGACACAGTCAGGTGTGCCCCCCTGATCATGTGTAGAAATGTAGAAACAGTCAAGGTGTGCCACCCCCCCAATCCTATATAGAAATGTAGCAACAGTCAGGTGTGCCTCCTCAATCCTAAGTAGAACTGTAGTAACAGGAGTGCCCCCAATCCTATTTGGAAATGTAGTAACAGTGTGGTGTGCCCCCCAATCCGATGTAGACATGTTGTAACAGTCAGGTGTGCCCCTGCAATCCTATGTAGAAATGTAGTAACAGTCAGATGTGCCCCCTCCAATCCAATGTAGTCATGTAGTAACATGTGTGTGTAGGTATAATACCAGTGGAGCACAGATGACCTGAGGTGGCCAAGGTAGTAGGACAGATAGTAGCTTTTGTACAATATGCAGGTATGCGTGTGTTAGGATGGTGTGTGTGTCATATTGTGTGAGAGTGGTCAGTATGTATGTGTGTTGAGGTTTAACCTGGTGGCCATTGCCCACTACTGCCGATGACAGGGACAAGTCCTCACAACTGCAGTGCCAAACACAGTGCTCCCCAGTATAACATGTGCTAGCTTTAAGCCATTGTAAATGTATGGCGGTAATATGTGTCACCATCTGAAAGATGGACATGGCATGACTGTTGGGCTATCTATACAAGCAGTAGACAGGGAAAAGTACCCCAGACATACAGTATATAATGTGTAACCGTGAAATGGACACACTCTTGGAATTGTACATACAGGTATGCATCACATTATCTGTGCTTGTAGTAGGGAATACTGATGTCGTGTGGCCAAACACTTGCATATCACAAAGGTGATAGGACTGATATATTGGGAAAAGGCTGATGTCCCTGCACAAGCCAGCAGAACTGAAATGCCCCATGCATATCTGTGAGTCAGATGCAAATAGTGTCCATAGCACACATGCACCCAGCTCACCTAAACACCACCCACAGGTACCTCTCCGGTCTTATCCCTGCTGTTGGGAATGGGGACAATATGACCACCACCTGTGTATGCCAGTAGCGAAAGAATGCAGCATGCAGTGCAGGTGTCCCATGCACGTGTGTCCCTAGCTGTAAACAACATCCTGCTAGCATCCACACCACCTTATTAATACTGATAGAAAATATTGGCATGAACATCTAGCACACCTACCCTGTCACCCCAGGGGAATATACTGTATGGCAGTCTGGGACTGTAGGACTAACAGAATACAACAGGCTGCCAAAGCTGGCCTGCATCACCACCAAATGGCCTACAGGCCTCTGCCAAAGGCCTGCATCTCACCCGTGCTGCCAGTGTATGTTATGTCATGGACACCAAAATAACAACACAACACACTCCACATAAGCCATATGCAAGGCCATGTGGACAAACCACAGTAACATGTCCACCATGTCCCACTGCATGAACTGTGGAACAACACCAAAATACAGCTGTGATGAGGTGATAACTATAGGGTAAGTATCAGAGAATGTATCCATAATGTATGGAAGAGGACAGAACCAGAGGGGGTATGGGAGCATGGACAGCATGGAGTGTGCAAAGTCCGACACACAGCCATGTGCACATACTATCCCTGGCTGCAAATACAAAAATGGGTGGTTACAAACTGGCCCATACACCACAATAGGAGTAATGTCCTGACTTATGCCCCCTGCCTCTTGGTAACCTGTGTGAATCTGTACAGCTTTGAGGTATTGCCACAGCAAGATAAAGCCATATTGTCACATTGATGGATGTACAAGTATGGGATCCTCTGCCATCACTGTACCAAGGTGCTGAACTGGATACACAGACTAGCAGCAAGTGTCTGCAGCTCCCCCTCCAGACTGGCATATGTTTCCATGAATATGTAGGCATTTGACCACAATACTGAACACAGCAGCATTCACCCTGTGTTCCTCAGAACATCAATGTAAGCAAAAATGTCCACCTGACAGTACTTGAGGATCTAACACATCACAGTGTATAACAGTAGACATGTCTGAATATGTCTGCTAACACCAGTACTATGTAGCAGAAGCAGCACAGACACAATCACCTACAGTAGACACTATCCTTTGTACAGTTTGACCCCATATTGCCAACTGATCTACAGATATCCTACAGAAACAGTTTGGTAGCTGTAGGTGTAGAACACAAAGGTCTGCACCGAAGTACAAACTACCTGGAATGGATATACACATTCAATACAGAAGGACATACTGGGCATGCTCACACACTTAGAATAATGAAGGCAATGTCAGACAACAACATACTGAAAGGTCTTACTGGGCATGCTCACGCACGTAAACAAATGAAGCTCATGTCTACCAACAACAGTGGACCATACATATTTGACAGTTGCAGATGTTAGTGCATACACTCCTCAGTATGCACCAGTTATGCTTTGCATACACATTGGACAGGAATACACACATATATCCAAGGACAACACACTATAATATGCCAAAGGTACACATACATAGATGTGTGGAAGAGAGTGACAGTGACAAAGAGCCTTCCATCATGAGGCCTATCTCATCCAGCACACAGCCAAATGGCTACAGCCACATAATATGTAAATGTCAGTTACTTTAGACATTAGCCACTGGTATCCCTCAGCATTAAAGACTCTGTGGTGCTAGTGCTAGCTGTGCAACATAACTGTACAAGGCAGTAGTCTTCTAGCAGTTGTATACATGCACCTGCAGAATATAAACCTGTGTGTGCCTGAGTGTGGCGTGTCTACCTCTAGATAAATGGGTTATGGCCCATGCACACACTGTCCTCCCCATAGCCCTACTATGGCAAGCCTGCTGATGTCATTCAATTTGAAATACACCTTTGGGAAAACAGTAGCCCAATAATTTCCATGGTGCGTCCTATAACTGTGTAATGCTGTAGTGTGATAAACTAGTTAGGTAGGAGTTCTAATTCCAGACATGGCAACTGTGTGTGTGTGTGTGTGTGTGTGTGTGTGTGTCTTTGTAGGGAGCAAAGCTTTTTAGGCTAGTCACACTCACTACAATTCAAATGCCCTACTTTGTCAAGCATGCTGATGTCATTCACTTTGAAATACACCTTTGGGAAAAGAGTAGCACAGTAATCTCTGTGTCACATCCTATAACGGTGTAATGCTGTAGTGTGATAAACTAGTTAGGTAGGAGTGCTAATCCCAGACATGGCAACTGTGTGTGTGTGTGTGTGTGTGTGTGTGTGTGTGTGTGTGTGTGTGTGTGTGTGTCTGTGTAGGGAGCAATGTTTTATAGGCTAGTCACACTCACTACAATTCAAATGCTCTACTTTGGCAAGCCTGCTGATGTCATTCACTTTGAAATGCACCTTTGGGAAAGGAGTACCCCAGTAATTTCCATGGTGTGTCCTATAACTGCGTAATGTTGTAGTGTGATATATTAGTTAGGTAGGAGTTCTAATCCCAGACATGGCAACTGTGTGTGTGTGTGTGTGTGTGTGTGTGTGTGTGTGTGTGTGTGTGTGTGTGTGTGTGTGTGTGTGTGTGTGTGTGTGTATAGGGTGCAATGCTTTTTAGGCTGGTCACACTCACTACAATTCAAATGCCCTACTTTGGCAAGCCTGCTGATTTCATTCACTTTGAAACACACCTTTGGGAAAGGAGAAGCCCAGTAATCTCCATGGCGCATCATATAACTGCATAATGCTGTAGTGTGATAAACTAGTTATGTAGGAGTTCTAATCCCATACATGGCAACTGTGTGTGTGTCTCTGTGTAGGGAGTAATGTTTTTTAGGATAGTCACACTCACTACTATTAAAATACCGTACTTTGAAATGGCTGCTGATGTCATTCACTTTGAAATACAGCTTTGGGAAAGGAGTAGCCCAGTAATCTCTGTGGCGAGTCCTATAACTATGCTATGCTATAGTGTCATAAACTACTTAGGAGTTCTAATCCCAGACATGGCAAGTGTGGATGTTTGTGTGTGTGTTACTTTGTCTGTATAGGGTGCAATGCTTTTGAGGCCATTCACAGTCACTACAACCTCCATTGACCTTCTTTGGCAAGCCTGCTGATGTTATTCCCAGTGAAATACACCTTTGGGGATGAAGTAGTCCAATAATCTCCGTGGCACGTCCTATACCTGGTATAGGTAAAGTAAAGTATAGTCAGGCACACTGATGTTCCACTCACCAGGCTAAACAAGGAAAAGTTACTGTCAGCTGCCTGTCAGGTGCCAGGATCCGCCACATAACGCACGCACTCAGGTCACTCCACAAGTACAAATATGACTCTGTCATTGTCCATGTTGGTGTGAATGACCCGAGATGTACCTCCCTGGACTACATGAAAAGAGACATAGAGGAGCTCTCTGATCTTGTAGCCCAGGCCGGTATGACCCTGGCCCTGAGTAGCATCCTGCCATCATCCAGAATGACACCACAGTACAAGGACAAAATGATTGACTTTAACAATTGGCTAAGCTTCTGGTGTCATTCTAAGGGAATCCAGTATCTGTCTGCCTGGGATGACATGATCAACAGACCATGCTGCTTTGCCATTGATGGCCTGCACCTGTCACCCTTCGGATTCCGGATACTGGCAAAGGCTCTTGCCACCCCTATAGTGCCTTTTTTAGGCAAGGTTCAAATGACAAATTCACCACCGTAACACGTACAAGCAAGCAAAATCTGATGGTAATGCTACTCAATGCTAGAAGTCTAAACCTCAAAATGCACTCACTTGAGGCACTCCTTAAATGGAGAACATTGACATCTGTGCAGTGACAGAGACCTGGTTCAAAGCTCCAGAGTGCACCCCTGTATTACCAGACTATAATTCATACCACACCTTTTGGCCACCAAACCCAGACCGAAACACTAAAGGTGGAGGCGTGTCCATATTCATTAAGGATATCCACACCACCAAGCTAGTTGCTCAGCATAATGCATCTGAGATTATCCAAGTTCAACTAACTCTGGGCAAAACCGCAATTCAGATTGTAGCTTGCTACAGACCCCCACCATGCCCCAGGATTCCCACTCCTCTTTTCTTGATACACTGGAAAATATTAAGGTACAACCCGACACTCTAATAATGGGTGATTTCAACTACCCTACCATTAACTGGGAAAACTACTCATGTACCAACTCCTTTGCTCAACGTTTTCTGGAAATCATCAGTTCCAACACTTTGGATCAACTTATCCACACCCCCACCAGGGGCAGCAATATCCTAGACCTGGTCATCACCAACATGGGTGACAGGTGTTCCACACCAGCGGTCAGCTCCTCATTGGTCAGATCCGACCACAAGCTAATCACCCTAGACATCCGCATCCTCCCACCCCCCATTAGGAATACAACCATAAAAAATTTCTCCAAAGCCAATTTCACACTTCTTAAGACAGAAGTGGCAAACTTCACGACACCCATGCAGATGGACAATAGAGGTTCAACTGCTGAATCCTACACAAATGCACTTTATAAGCACTTACACGAGTGCATGGATTGTGCTATCCCTAACAGAACCATGATGCTATCCTCCAAAAAAGGAAGACAGTCTGGTGGTCTTCTCCCATAAACAAACTCTACAACAGAAGAAAGAAACTGTTGCAAAAAAGAGTAAAATCCCACGATTGGAGGAACTCCCTGGTCAGCCTCAGTAAGAAACTGAGATCCCTCATAAAATCCTCCAAAGCTAGTTATGAAAACAAAATTGCCACTGATTCTAAAGACAATCACAAAGCATTCTATAGGTATGTCAAAAATCTCAATGGCAACACTCAGATCTGCTCTGAGTTACAGCACAATGACACTAAATATACAGAACCAACTGATATTGCCAACATCCTGGCAGATAGGTTCAGTGCTAACTTTACCCCCCTCTCATCCCCTAAAGGGCCCATCTTTATACCAGAAGACTGCAAAGTTCCTGTAATCATGGCTGCACAGGTAAAAACTTCACTCTCCGAAGCCAAGAACACAGCATCCATGGGACCTGACAACATCCCAGGCTGCCCTCTACATGAACTACAGAATTAACTGGCACCCCACCTAAGTACCATGTTCAATCATAGCCTCACCACAGGCTTTGTGCCCATTGAATGGCACACCACGATAGTTATCCCACTCCACAAGGTGGGGGCACAACAGACCCCGGGAACTACCACCCTATTAACCTGATGAGCCTCGACTGCAAGGCCATGGAACATATCATCATGGAACTCATAAACAAAGACATTGGAGATCTCCAAACGCTGGACCCCACACAGTTTGGGTTTGTAAAAGGCAGATCATGTCTCCTAAACCTGATAGACTTCTTTGAAGTAGTCACCAAAGCCATAGATGAGGGTAAGGTGGTTCACATAGCCTATCTAGATCTCGCCAAGGTGTTCAACATCATCCCTCACTCTGGAATTATAGATAAACTCACTAAACTAGGTATAAATCCCTATGTCACAAGATGGGTTGCCAACTGGCTTACTGAAATAACCCACACTGTGAAAGTAGCAGACTTCAAATCAGACTTCAGACCAGTGACAAGTGGAGTACCACAGGGTTCAGTCCTGGGTCCTCTCCTGTTTTGTATCTACTTCTCTGAAGTGCAGGCTAACACAGAAGGTCTTTGGCTAACTAAATTCACAGATGACTGCAAACTAGGAGCCATAATTGAAACTCCTAACGATGTGGACATCCTACAAAAGGGCCTCACTGAGACAGATGCCTGGTGTCAAAGACATGGTCTCAAGCTCATTGCCAAAAAGTGCATTGTCATCCCCTTTGGTAAAAACTCTGTACCCATGAACTACCACATAGGCAGTAGTCTACTTAACACCGAAAGTGTGATAAGAGACCATGGGACACAGGTGGACAGTAGTCTCTCCTTTGATAATCACATCGCCACATTGGTCAGGAAGTCCTTCTACGTGGCACACCTCATCACAAAAGGTTTCTCATCCAGAAAAAAAGAGGTCTTTGTTCCCCTCTACTCATCACTCATTGACCCATTATAGAGTACAGCGCCCCTTTTGGTATGTACCTCACACAACATCTACAACTGGAAGTGCCGCTAAAATACCTCACAAAAAAGATTACTGGCCTCAAACAGATGCCTTACGCAGACCATCTAAAAAAACTCCAGCTTTATTCCATCGCATATCGCCTACTCAGAGGCGATCTCTGCCTAACATACAAAGCTATGTCAAACCCAGAGCTGTTGGACATGCTCCACTTAAAGAAATCCCAATCCCTCCAAGCTACATGCTCTAGGGACCTAAACCTTGTCACCACAATAAACAGAACATGCTGGAGGGATAGGTTCGTGTCCCAGAAACTTCCCATACTCTGGAACAGACTACCTATCTATGTCAAACAGAGCTCCTCATCAGCACTCTTCAAGAAAAATCTTGATGATTGGATGGGTAATAGGAAAGTCACCATGGGGATCCCTTCTGTGGTTCTGATTGACAGGGGCACAGGAAAATAATTTTCTTGGGTGGCGAAAGCCAGGGTACCTTTTTGGCTAGGCGTGTATAGGCCCTAGGGCCAATAGTCTAGTACCTACCTATGAACCTATACCTGCTTAATGCTGTAGTGTGATAAGCTAGTTAGGTAGGAGTTCTAATCCCATATGTGGCAACTGTAGATGTTTGTGTGAGTGTTTATTTGTCTGTGTAGCGTACAATGCTTTTGAGGCCATTCACAGTCACTACAACCTCCACTGACCTACTTTAGCAAGCCTAATGATGTCATTCCCAGTGAAATAGACCTTTGGGGAAGGAGTACTCCAGTAATCTCCATGGCGAGTCCTATAACATCATAATGCTTTAGCGTGATATAGCAGTTTGGTAGTAATTCTATTCCAAAACATGGAACGTGTGGATGTTTGTGTGTGTGTTTCTTTCCCTGTGTACAGTGCAATGCTTTTAGGCCATTCACAGTCACTACAACCTCCACTGGCCATCTTTGGCAAGCCTGTTGATGTCATTCCCAGTGAAATACACCTTTGGGGAAGGAGTAGTCCAATAATCTTCGTGGCATGTCCTATACCTGTGTAATGTTGTAGTGTGATAAACTCATTAGGTAGGAGTTCTAACCCCAGATATGGCAAGTGTGAATGTTTGTGTGTGTGTTTCTTTGTTTGTGTAGGGTGCAATGCCTTTGAGGCCATTCACAGTCACTACAACCTGCACTGACCTACTTTGGCAAGCCTGATGATGTCATTCCCAGTGAAATGCACCTTTGGGGAAGGAGTACTCCAGTAATCTCCATGGCGTGTCCTATAACAGTGTAATGCTTTAGTGTGATATAGCAGTTTGGTAGGGATTCTATTCCAAAACATGGAACATGTGGATGTTTGTGTGTGTGTGTTTCTTTCCCTGTCTACAGTGCAATGCTTTTTAGGCCATTCCCAGTCACTACAACCTCCACTGACCTTCTTTGGCAAGCCTGCTATCATTCCCAGTGAAATACACCTTTGGGAAGGAGTACTCCAGTAATCTCTGTGACGTGTCCTATAATAGAGTAATGCTGTAGTGTGATATAGTAGTTTGGCAGGGGTTCTATTCCCAGACATGTCAAATGTTGCTGTTTGTGTGTGTTTTTCTTTGTCTGTGTAGGGTGCAATGCTTTTAAGGCTATTCCCAGTCACTACAACCTCCACTGACCTTCTTTGGCAAGCATGCTGATGTCATTCCCACTGAAATACATCTTTGGGGAACGAGTAGTCCAATAATCTCCATGGCATGTCCTACAAATGTGCAATGCTGTAGTGTGATAAACTAGTTAGGTAGGAGTTCTAATCCCAGACATGGCAACTGTGTGTGTGTCTCTGTCTGTGTAGGGAGCCATGCTTTTTAGGAAAGTCACACTCACTACAATTCAAATGCCCTACTTTGGCAAGCCTGCTGATGTCATTCACTTTGAAATTCACCTTTGGGAAAGGAGTAGCCCAGTAATCTCTGTGGTGTGTCCTATAACTGCGTAATAATAGTGTCATAAACTACTTAGTTAGGAGTTCTAATCGCAGACATGGCAAGTATGGATGTTTGTGTGTATGTTACTTTGTGTAGGGTGCAATGCTTTTGAGGCCATTCACAGTCATTACAAGCTCCATTGACCTTCTTTGGCAAGCCTGCTGATGTCATTCCTGGTTAAATACACCTTTGGGGAAGTAGTAGTCCAGTAATCTCTGTGACACATCCTATACCTGCATAATGTTGTAGTGTGATAAACTAGTTAGGTAAGAGTGCTAATCCCAGACATGACAACTGTGTGTTTGTTTGTGTCTCTGTCTGTGTAGGGAGCAATGCTTTTTAGGCTAGTTACACTCACTACAATTCAAATGCCCTACTTGGGCAAGCCTGTTGATGTCATTCATTTTAAAATAAACCTTTGGGAAAGGAGTAGCCCAGTAATCTCTGTGTCATGTCCTATAACTGCATAATGCTATAGTGTGATTAACTAGTTAGGTACCAGACATGGCAACTGTGTGTGCGTGTGCGTGTGTGTGTGTGTGTGTGTGTGTGTGTGTGTGTGTGTGTGTGTGTGTGTCTGTGTAGGGAGCAATGCTTTTTAGGCTAGTCAGACTCACTATAATTCAAATGTCCTACTTTGGTAAGCCTGCTGATTTAATTCACTTTGAAATACACCTTTGGTGAAAGAGTAGCCCAGGAATCTCCATGGCACATCCTATAACTGCATAATGCTGTAGTGTGATAAACTAGTTAGGTAGGAGATCTAATCCCAGTCATGGCAACTGTGTGTGTGCCTCTGTCTGTGTAGGGATCAATGATTTTAGGCTAGTCACACTCACTACAATTCAAATGCCCTACTTTGGCAAGCATGCTGATGTCAGTCACTTTGAAATACACCTTTGGGAAAGGAGTAGCCCAGTAATCTCCATGGCACATCCTATAACTGCATAATCAAAGTCTAAAAGTCACCCAAAAGAAAATAAGACAACTTGTAAAACTAAAATATCCGGGCTATAGTCCAAAATGGGTTGATTGTCTGTATGACAAGTTTATTAAGTGCTTTCAGCTATGCACAGTGTAGCCTTCATCAGAATACATTACAAAACACATACTACTTCATTAAATACAGTTCATTGACCAACCACAAACATAAAACAATTGATTAGTAAATCAACTCACACTACACTACTCATTGACTCTTAAAAACATATTATAGGTTTATATTCTGCACAAAAACTATAACAAATTCATCACTGAAAACATGTTCTATTTTAAAAACATTCAAAAATCATCACTAATTTTGAGAGTAATATTTATTTCTTAGAGGGAAGTAGTAGTCTAGTAATCTTTGTGGCACGTCCTATAACTGTGTAATGCTGTAGTGTGATAAACTAGTTAGGTAGGAGTTCTAATCCCAGACATGGCAAGTGTGAATGTTTGTGTGTGTTTCTTTGTCTATGTAGGGTGCAATGCTTTTAAGGCCATTCACAGTCACTACAACCTCCATTGGCCTACTTTCGCAAGCCTGTTGATGTCATTCCCAGTGAAATACACCTTTGCGGAAGAAGTACTCCAGTAATCTCCATGGTGTGTCCTATAATAGTGTAATGCTGTAGTGTGATATAGAAGTATGGTAGGGGTTCTATTCCCAGACATGGCAAGTGTGGATGTTTGTGTATGTGTTTCTTTGTCTATGTAGGATGCAATGCTTTTGAGGCCATTCCCAGTCACTACAACCTCCACTGACCATCTTTGGCAAGCCTGCTGATGTCATTCCCAGGAAATACACCTTTAGGGAAGGAGTAGTCCAATAATCTCCGTGACGCATCCTACACCTGCATAATGCTGTAGTGTGATAAACTAGTTAGGTAGGAGTTCTAATCCCAGACATGGCAAGTGTGTGTGTGTGTGTGTGTGTGTGTGTGTGTGTGTGTGTGTGTGTGTGTGTGTGTGTGTGTGTGTGTGTGTGTGTGTGTGTGTGTGTGTGTGTGTGTGTGTGTGTGTGTGTGTGTGTGTGTGTGTGTCTGTGTGTGTCTGTGTTTGTCATTCGTATCCTCTGTGGAGATGGCTGTGAGTGTGTAACAACTGGACTCACTGTGGAACGGGTTTTGCAAATATCTTATATGGTGGCCCTATTATATGTCACAATGTCCACCTTACAAGAATAACAGATGTCAAATAGCTGAGTGACTGGGGTGCCAATCCATACCCCTACATGTGACAACAATGCCTGATGAACAAAGTAAGCAACCCTTATATTAGCCAGAGAACACTCTCAACCCATGTCTTATACACAAACACACTTGCCTAGGCAACAACCGCTATGTTGGTAGCACACTGCATATTGCCCACAGATCATAACCATGGTGTGATTGCAGTGGACTGCAGAGGGCATGGCACCCTGTCCATCTGTACAATATGCACATACTTGCAGACAGTGCACCTTCACTATGTTCCCCACTGGATGCCAGCAACAACTGTGGTGCCATCAAATGTGACCCACCATGCCTTAAATACATGCCCTGTATGGACAGATGCCACTGGCACCAGGGACTACCTGTATCATGCTATCAATGTAGGTGCAGGGTCAACCTGCTGTCCATTACCAGTTCCTGCTACATGGGGCCAGGACTGGCACATCTGATGATAACAATCTGTGTATACAACATGCGCCAGACACCCCAGGTACAGTTCCACATGTCACTGTACATGCATGTGGGACATGTGCACATTCCAGACACCATCCATGTCATGCACTAAAGAACACATACATGGCAAGCATTGCACAGCACTGGCCACACACAATAGTAACCCAGGTGACTGGATGGTGAATACAATATCCACCTGTGTGGGCCAATCCAGACCCTGAGCTGTACTGCAGACCATTTTCATGTGACCTGATGCCAAGGTATACCCTACACCTAGCCTTGTATAGCCTTCTGGCACAGTCAACCACTACACACCCGTGAAGAAATGCACCCATGCATGTCAGTACTGGCACTGTGTGTGTGTGTGTGTGTGTGTGTGTGTGTGTGTGTGTGTGTGTGTGTGTGTGTGTGTGTGTGTGTGTGTGTGTGGTGTATGATGCTTTTGACCACATTTGCACTCATTACAACTCCCATTGGCATACTGAAGTATGCTGTCTGATAGCTGACACCTTCACATACCCTTTACTCATATAACCTCCATATAACCCCTGCAGTGCATGTGATACCTGTGCATTACTCTATTGTGGCAATCAAACTGGTCAGGAAGTGTATTCCTGACCCTGCCAAGTGTGTCAATGTGTTTGAGTCCCTGGAAGAGTGTTGCTGTGTTGACGCTGACACCTGTGCATGTGGACAGGTACGTGTACTACACCTACCGTATCACTACTATATCACTATTGCAGATGTCACTCACCATCACATATATGTTTGGACAGCTCCAAAATATGTATGCTATGTGGCACATACAATAACTGCAAAGACATGTGATAGAGATACATAGTCAGTCAAGGGTTTGAAACCCTGTACTGGTAGGTGTGTGACACAAATATGCTTAGGTTTTACTCTCCCACCCCCTCCCTAACTTACTTTGTCTCTGTCTCTCTCACTCCCTCTCTCGTGTATGTGGAGAAGTACACCTGCTTTGCTTAGGCAGTAGCTTGTGTTTTGTATGTGTTGCTCATGATCAGCTGATGGCCTCTGCACAAATTGCAGTCCTCATCTAGCTGATTGCATGTGGAACAACTGTGGTAACATTCCCATAGCCAATTGCATGGAAACACATTCCAATATCTAGGGACATCATGTTGGTGTTGGGCCTTTTCATTCACTGTAAGCAGGACCTAGATCTGATGTTTGGCAAACAGCATCACAGATGGTTTTGGGATTTGCCTCTAACAACATACACTGTGGAAACATGTCAACAGACAGGAGGGGGATGTGCCCAGCATGACTACAGAATGTACGTGTTACTATTATGCATTTGGAGTAATGTTGGTTTAACAGGGTGTGTGTGGATATGGCTGGTCTACATGTTTTACTACCTGTCATGACAGTGCTATGCTTTTGTGGAAACTCCCATCTGTATGGTCATCTGCAGACTGGGCAATGTGTGGAGCCTTTTGTTTCTTGTGTTACTCACAGAACACGTATCTGAGAACTGCAGAAGCACGTTGTAAGGATTACAGTCAGTCCATGGTGACAGCCATGAGAGTTACTGTCTTCATATCCCTCATAGGACAAATGTCACAACAAAACCTGGTATGACAGTAAATGTGGAGGTTATCACAGCAGCATGCCAATATTCGGGCAGTGTTCGTAGCTCCAGCCACAAGTCTGTTAACATTTGTACATATGTTATGCAGTAAGAGGTGCATATGTTCTGTACACCATTATTTATTGACATCATACCTGATAACAAGCCAGTCAGATATCACACTGCTAGACATGTTATGTATAGTAGGGGTAGTTTCTGAGGACATAACGTGGCCATTTTGCAGTTGTGTGTATAGTACTGGGGGTCTGTGTATTAGGGTGATTGTCGACGGTATGTGTATTGTGCATACATACCTTGGACTCTACACAGACTGTGGTAGATGCCATTGTTCTGGGTCCTGTTCCATCTGATGTTACATGCTGCTCCAGTGTATGGTACCCTATTGGCTCACATGTCTGTAGGGCCAGACACACGTGTCCCATACCACAGACAGCCATCAGACCACACAGTGCCATGACCCAGAGTATGTAGGGTTAGTGTGTGAGTGGCACATATGAGGATGGTGTTTATCAGACAATCCATATAGTGTCATATTAAGCTTGTGTACCATATGTGGCTGTGGCTGTGTTTACATTGGTTGTGGGTATGCACTTTCTCACAGGTGCCTGTTACTCTGTGCTGAGACATGCATGTAGAGCCTGCTATAATCACAGGTACATGTGTATTCCCACATACAAAATGTGGTCCAGTGTTGTGGCAGTCTGCCTGTAATTTGCACAGTGCTTTGTGACATGCCTAGCAGCCTAGTGTAATTACCCAGTGTGCTGTTATGTCCAGTTATTTGCAAGACATACTGCTTCCAGGCCACCATATCTTTTGTGTATTTCTGGAAAACGCAATGGGATTCTGTACAGATGTATGTCACTAACTACTGGGGAGTATGTGGCAATGTGACCCCTGCACCAACAGGTATTATATGTCAGGACAGACTGGCGTGTGAGCATGTATAAACTGTGTGGGCATATGTAGTCCAGTATTTACGTGATATACCCATGTACGTGGCTATTAACATCCACATTGGGAGGCGTGGTCCACATGGCTAGCATTAAGAGGATATGTGTACACCTCTGAAATGACAACAGAGTGCCAGACTGTCCACATATATTGGTCATATCTCTGTTGTAGTCCACAGGATCATTACTGTGTTAGCAGTGGTACTGTACTATGATGTCCTTAAAATGTCTGTCAGTAGCCAATGGCGCACGTCAAAAGTAGATGTTACCTCCCACACACAGCATGTCTGTTAAGACAACCCCTGTTAAAGAAGCAACAGTCTACATATATACCTGCAATACATACATGACATCCTCCTTGCACTAAGAGGTTTGGACTGTTGGTGCTGAGGTAGGACTCCACTCCATGTTTTGGACATATGATAAACATATATGTATATATATTTATCCATATCTCTCTCTCTCTCTCTCTCTATATATATATATATATATATATATATACATATGCATATCAACATACATATATGGATATATATATATATATATATATATATGTATGTGTGTGCATATGTACATATAAACACTCAACTGTATACATATACACAGCAATATATGTATACACATATACAGATATAGATACATATGCACATATACTTATGGATATCTACATATATATATATATTGACATAAATAGGTATATCTGAATAGATATGTATGCACATATAGTTATAGATATCTACATATATATCAACATACATAGGTATATCTGTACACATAGGATGTGTATACATATATATCTAATATATATATGTGTGTGTGTGTGTGTGTGTGTGTGTGTGTGTGTGTGTGTGTGTGTGTGTGTGTGTGTGTGTGTGTGTGTGTGTATATGCATATATATATGTGTGTGTATATGTTTGTGTATATATATATATATATATATATATATATATATATATATATATATATATATATATATATGTATATACAAAGAGATCTACACATGGCCATATATATGATGCACTGTACAGATGTGTAGACAGACATATGTATGACTATGCATGTGTAAGTACATGTAGAAATATATCAACATATGTATATGTATATATCCATATTCCTGTCATTTGTAAGCATCATGGTTGTGTATATCTTTCCAGATGTATCTCAACATATGTATCTGATATGTGTACATGATGATATAATAACATGTGTGATGCAACAGTAATATCAATAACAAGTATTACATAATTGTGGAAGTAAAAGCAATTGCTCAATAGTAATCAATATGTGTATTGACAGATATATTGAAAAAACAACTGTCTTCACAGTGGTCATGGCATAGTGGTTAACTGTTTTGACTATAGTGTACAGGGTCCTGGGTTCAAGACCTGCAATGGCTGTTTATTTTGTTGCTGGACAGAACAAGGGCTGTCAGATACAGAGAGGTTAAGGCAGTTTTGAGCAGCTTTAAGCGGGTTTGCATGGGTTTGCGCGAAGCTAAGTGGTGCTAAGGTATGGTTAAATTTACAGGCACTTACACCGTGTAGGCTTTGCTTACCAGTGCGCAACTCTGCTTAGCTTTTATAGTGCAGTAATGCTGACACCTGCTAAGCATGGCTTAGGCCTGGTAACCAGTTCTCATCACCCAGTCTGATAACATAGCAGGGTAATGACATCTGTAATAAGTGTATGTAATGCCATATACAATACATGCATCTATGTGCTGTCATTACAGTAGCAAGAGGTGTGAGTGTCATGTCTGGGACACACAATTATATGAGACCTGAACAGCACTGTTAGCCATGTAAATGTGTTACATACAGGGGTAGTTACCCAGGGTATGTGCTGTCACACTGGCATGTAGTGTATCATGGTGGTACTACTGTTGACAGTGCTTTCCCAGGTAAGAGTAGAGTGCTAAATGTAGTACTGACAGCAAGCACACCTGCAGGCATAGCTGGACTCGGACGCCTCCCTGTCATGTTCCTGGTGCGTGAGCTGTGTCACAGTATATATCCCCTACTGGATAATGATGCAACATGTGGAATATAACTGTAGACTACCGTCTGTACAGCACATGTTAGTGAGGGCTTCCAACATGTAGTAATGGCATACATATCGTTGTTAAATATCTATCTGTCAGCACATTCATCCTACTGCATAGCTACTTGCCAAGCTAATGACTGTCAGTCCCTGTACAGATGTGTAGATGGCAGGTATCCAGCTGGGATACGTACAGGCAACCTATGCTTGATTGACACTGACATGTCTGCCCAGCTGTGTAATAACTTGCAAATAGAGGAGACAACACCCTGTATGCACCACATGCCATGGGTACCTCCACTACACTACCACAGTCAACAGAACATGCTTGGGTACAGGTCTCCATCACAGACACTAACCATGTGTTGTAATACATGTTGCATACATGTCAACTAGATCACCTCAGTGGCCATGTGCAGGAGGCACCCAGAGGATTGGCTTTTGCATGTCACTCTCACCCTGAGGGTCACCACAGTGGTGTCTGTCGATAGATTGCCTGCTGGCACATGGCAGGTGGCATGATACTACTGTACACACATCCCCTACACAATCCATCTCTCCATGGACAATAGCCAGGTACACAGCTATGACCACCTGCAGAAATGCACCTCAGCACTGATGCATGTGTATGTGTGCATTACTGAGGATAGCAGTGTCTCTGTGTTAGTACACTTGTAGTTGGAATTCCATAAGGGCCTTCACAACCACTGCAACACCCATTGCCCTAGTCAGATGTGGCTGCTGCTGTATCGGATATTGCATGTACCCTGTTATGCTCCTCTCCCTACCGGTTACATGAGCCTTGCAGTACCAGCACAACAGTGTTGTACAAATGGGTCGATAGGCATGGGGTACAATTTGAGTTCTGGCAAGTGTGTGTATGTGTGCATGTCTGTATATCTGTAGGGTACAGCAGTCCGAGGCCACATACTCCTATTGCAATATGCATTGCCACACAGTAGTACAGATAGTGTTGTTGTTGCCCATAGGTGAGGCTTGACAATGCAACACCCTACTATGCCTGTGGCATGTGCATTAGATGCATATCCCTGTAGTACCACTGTTGTGATATACAATGGGTTGTATCTCAGTCATGGGCAATGTGTGATGGTGGGTATGTCAGATTGTCATCATGGGTTCCAGGGAGTACAATATCCACTAGGGGATGTGGGTGCTGTGTTAGCTGTCATTGCACCATGGTACACCCAGTATATGTCCCATGTACTACTTTATGGTGACCGCTGTTACCATCAGCCATACAGGTAACTGATACCACAATCCAGCCCAGTTATGAATGTGCTATGTGCAGCCTAGCTGTAACACATTGGACACATGGAGAAGTTAGTTAGCAATGATAGGCCCAGATCTCTCAGATGTGTGTCAGCCTGTCATGTGTCAGTTAATGTGTATATGATGGTATGTTACACTGTGTATTGTCCATATACAACCATTACATCCCCCATTACCATACTGTACATGTCTGGGGATGTTCTGCATTAACATGCAATCTAGAACACACCTCACCCTAAATACTGTGTGGTGTGTGCAGTGAAAGCCACACAGTTCAGTAGCACCACATACTTAGGTAGGAATCTAGTCCCAGTGTTGCCAAGTAAGAGTGTGCGTGTATGTGGAAGGGTCTACATCAGGCTGCAGATTATACACATCCCAGCAGGTCACCTGCCCATGTGGTACAGACAATAACTGTTATACAAACCTGTGACGTGTTCAACTCTATCCCGGATATGTCACAGCCATGGTGTTACCACAATGCCATACCCCTTGGGGAATATGACTGCAGACCATCCTCCTGCTGACACATGTACATCTATAACACAAATGGATAACAGTATGGAGACCACAATCAACCAGTGTTACTAACAGCTATAATGCATCATTGCTGGATGGCTACAGTACCTGACATGTATGCATTAAACATTACTCCTGACAACATGTTACATTGTAGTATATTGGTACAATGTAGTACAGTCACGGTGTGCATCAGAACCATATTAGCCTGTCCCTGCATCAATGTTATGGATGACAGGGATGTGGCACAGGTGTCATCATATGCACAGGATGTGTTTGCCAGAGGTCAAGGGTGGGTCATACATTTGACACCATGTGTGTGGGTGAGGGGTGTAATGAGTTGAACGGGGTGTGGTGATGTGGTGTGTGTAGGTATGGGATTGCCCTAAGTGTTTTGTATAGTGTGTGGGTATGCATGCACACAGTTCTGCCATGTGGCTGCCCTCTACAAGTGTTTATGGACAGCTGCAGACCATACCTGGCAGGACATGCAGTTCACCGCCTCCGGCCATGGACATGCAGACTGTGCCTGCCAGAGGTTCCATGAGCATGTCCAGGTACATGCCTCAATGTGCTATTCTCCCCTGATGATGACAGATGCCAGCTGGAAACAGGTCCCTCCAGGGATTGGCCAGAGCCACGTGCTTGTGGCCTGCTGTGGTGTGGTGTGGATAGCATCCCCTCCTGCAGTGCTGGGACTGGTACTGACACTACAGGAGCACCTTGGTGTCCTAGCATGTCCACGTTAACCACCAGCTGTTGGTGTCACCACCGCACTCCCACCACATGTTCAAGCACAGACAAACCACAGTCAATGAGGCCCATCATCTCACCAAACTGTCTATGCATGACCTCGGTTTAGCACGGAGGGCAAAAGACAGTTCATGGAAGTTGTATCGTGCAGATTTGACAGCAGCCCTCTACAGCCTCAGGCCCTGTCTGGTGTATAGTTCCATACGTACCTGCACCCCCATGACAACCTGAAACATGCACCTAGTGGTATCAGTTGTGGCACTTCTGCCAAGGGCATGATGACCAGTGGCCCTACCATGAGCACCTTGGGACATCTGCCTATGTGGTGCCCTGCCGGACATTCAGCTATGCCTGCTGTGACCAGACACAGTAGGCATGGATACCACACTCTCCTGTATACTGCCACCAACTGCCAACTGTCCCTCTACTATGGCCACTGGTGATGGGGTATGTATAGGCACTGAAACTGTGTGGGGTTGGGGTAGCTAAGAGGGGGATGTCAAATGTTGGCACTGTTTCGGCCCCTGACAACCCCACCTGTGCCAAAATAGTACTATCATCACCTTCGGTCTCTGTATGGACACCAACATCAAATTGCATGCAGGTGGGACCCTGATCCACCTCGCCACCTGTGGGGGGAAAATAAGAAATGCACTTTAAGACCTGTACAGCATTGCATAACAGTACACACACACACACACACACACACACACACACACACACACACACACACACACACACACACACATTTCACCTTAATACCTACCTGTCTGTGAATTTACAGACAGTCCCACATTCATTCCCATAAGTTCCCCATTCTACATCACACTTGGTAACATATACGCATTAATACCACTCATTAACGTATCATTCCTCTAAATGCCTAGACAAGTGATCACAACAGAAAACCTGTTACTCCATTACCTCCTTGACCTGAGTGAGGGGTTTTACATGGTCTAACTGCTGTCATTCAGTGTTCACCCTGTGTATGTCCGAACATCATGAGCATGGCCCCTATATGAGAGGAGCTACTATGTTCACTCCATAATGTCACGCACTGGAATGTCATGAAGACGGATTGCTCAGTACATACCAGATATGCTGCTCAATCAACCTATCATGTGACAATTTTAATATATGGATACACTCCCTGGTGTTGTCTAGAAATTCCCCAATGCATCTGTAGTGCTGCATACATGGGTTGTCGGTCACCTCTCTGCTGAATGCGATATTATGAGTATACCTGGTGTCTATTTTCCCTCCCAATGCATGTGCCATGCTACAGAACTTATCATACTATCAGCTGCCCTGTGATTACATATCAGACAAGTATTTCTGGTGTGTCATGTGTCAGTCCATGTCCATGTACTGCACGATCCCAAAGGGAAGTACCGCCATATGAACAACTCCACAATCACGCATGTGCATACATGGACACCCACACACACACACACACACACACACACACACACACACATGCACATACACATCCTACATGCATCAACCTCCCTCCACTTCACCAGAGTGAACCTGCAGACCAAATAACTACACACACACACACACACACACACACACACACACACAAAGGTGAGGTTGCACAAAGATAATACACACAGTCCTCCCATTACATATCTGTCAATATGCGTTACATATGGTACACAAAAGCATGCAGCTATAGTCAAACTATGATAGCAACAGTACACATGTGTGTGATGCATGGGCTGTGTTAGTAGGTGATGCCCCTTCCCCTGGATACCACTGCACCCCTGTATACAGTATTGCTGTGCACCTGTTCTGCACCCTGCCATGTACTTTGCACCAAACCTCATAGGTGTACAACCCATTTCTGAATGTGTAGTACTGTGTCAGTTATGTCAGCTCTAATGCTCAAAGCCCCTATGTTTTTCAGCAACTCATACCTGGGATGACTTGTGGACAGATGTCATTTGTGTATGCCTGATGTCTGGTTTACAGATTTCAACATCAGCGGACCATGTATGACCAATCCAATACTATTACACTGACAACCATCAGACCATATTATGGCTTTGGGGAGCATACATACCCTTATTGATATGATGCATCCTTCCTTGATCTGCCATTGGATCACATCACCACATATATTAATAGTACATGAGCCTGATATGTGACATATGTCTGTACATTCACATGCAGTGTCTACGAAATGTGTTAGGTGTGCGGATGCTAACCACGATGCATACACTCCATGTGTGCATATGTGTGCACACTCTTATCATGATGCTTTGTTGCACCTGTTGTATTGTGTACTACAGCAGTCACTATTCCTGGCAGGGGTATACTAACATGGGCCATCTGCATTTGCCAGAGTATGGTCAATCTGCCCTACACATGTCCCCCAAATCTGCATGATTGCAAGGTCTACTCATGTGCACATCCCTTGGTGTTCACACACTGCTGTCACTATTGCTGTGGGGGTAGGGTTATGTCTGCCACAGTTCCTGAACCTGACTGTGTGCAGATACAGCCATTCTTAGCATCCTTAGGATCCCTGCTGCAGTGCACTGGTATGTCATGCTGACACCCCCTCCCCACCTTCAGCCTTTTTGCAGATGCTTGACAAGTATGGCCTACACATGTGTCAATTTGCAGTGTCCCATACACTGAATACCACGTGTTACAGCCTAGTCCCAGCTAATAATGTGGACCACAGTAATACGTTATGCCATAGTGTACATCTGTAACAGTTGCCATTGTAATACTGGTATATACACTGTTGTTGCACTGTTTAAGGGTGATGTTTCACACATGTCCCTACTGTAGGCCATGTGTCTCACCATTAGGTTAATCCCTGTGGACACATTTCACAATGACAGGATATTAGTTATCTTGCAGGTGTCTGACATACCCTTCCAATACCCCATCATGGTCACCACTGTGATGCAGTGCATTTAACAGCAACAATACCTGAACATGTACAGCATGCATTATGGGTAGGTGTGTTAGATGTGTGCATGGAATATACCATAACCATTACATACCCAGTGTACTGAAAAGCACCAAGATAAACCATACTCACTTGCTACAGGCTACTGACTTGGTGGTATACCAGAGGGCCCTACATAAGATGTCAGTAAGAGATGCTATCTCAGTGGCCACAGCTGTGGCATTGCTACAGGGTGGGTGCAGCATTACAGTACATCAGCAGTGCAAGTCCACAATACTACCACTTATGCACATCTGTTTATTACTACTATACAGCAACAAACTATATATATGACATGTAAGATATGCATGATCTACCTGTACAGATGCAGATGCATACACAACAGTGGTCTACTGATGTGCCCTGTGGACTTACCTGCACACTCCTCAGCCAGTGTGTGGGTAGCACCCATGTCCACAATGGTGTCTGGCAATTGTTGGCTATGCAGATGGGCAGGTGCCACGAGACTGGCGAGGAGCTCCTCAGCACGTGTGTCAGGGGGGATGGATGGTATGACCCCCCATTGTGAGGTGATCCCCCTGGACTACAGCAGTATGCTGACGGGCATTGCGAAGCAGGTCAGAACAATGATCCCGGACCTGCTCATAACTGCGGTTATGCAGTCCGACATCATTGACCCTCTGGACTAGGTCATTCCACAGGGCGGTCTGCTCCTGCTGTTCATGGGTAGCCCAGCCAAACAGGACAGGGTAGTGCTGGATGACATAGTTCAGCATTATGCCATTTTCAGCCGCTGAATAAGCGGGTAGGCGTCCATGTGACATCTTGCCTGAAACACATAAAGATGGAATCAGGTCTGAGCAACTCATACAACAAGGTTACCATACTTCTTAATACACATCTCTGTCATCCCCACCATATCAGTGACAACAAACTGTTCACACAACTCAATAGGTATGGCTACAGCTTACTTATCAGTAGGACATAGATTGTATTGTACCACACTTTGTGCTATGTGTTTGTAGCCATGTTCCCTGTGTGGACATTATCATTACAGGCCTGCTACGGACTATTCACCTGCATGCCATTGTCAGGGCCACTATGGTTCCATATATGCATGTGGTATGCTTGCTATGTGATTGCTGCACATCTGACATTCTGTGTTATTGAGGATATCTATGCATGCTGTTGGACATGTTCTGGGATTGTGTAGACTATTACTACCCACATATGTTCTATAACAGTGACACAATAGCATGTTTAGGGAATATTTGCCAGCAGAACTACCTCTCCAACATCATCTGGACATGCTACCAGGCCACATCACATGTGGGACCCACCCTGGGGCCTCCTCATGCACTGGTCTAGCACTACCTTCAGGTAGAACCACCTCATGGGATGTTGCCCCCCCCGGGGGCACACACAGACATGTTCCTGTCCCTGTGGTTAGGTCCAGGGTCTATTCCATTGCAGGCTCCACAGACACATGTGGGATGTGCTACACCACCTTGAGGCACCCAGTACACATTAACAGGGTCCACATGCTCCTCCTGCTCAGCCTTCAGGCCATGCACCTTCAGGGATATGGACTGCTGTTGTGAGTAGCAATGGGTGGGGGGCTTGTTCCCATTGTTTTCATATGGGGGCCCATGGGGCTTCCACATTGCAGACCACACACACCATACAGGGTGTTTACACACTGCATGTGTCATATACCACCCCTGTAGGCCGTCCTCTATAGCTACCAATCTGGACCACCACCACAAATATACCTGCCATACTTTCCCATATTCCCATTCCCTACTTCACAGACAAGGGCAATGTGGTCCCAACAAGGGGTTCACATGTGACAAACCTGTCCATGTTGCACACACTTACAACTGTATATATCTCTGTGTATTGCTATGTGTGCTGTTCCCTCACACATAGGTTCATAGGTTCATAGGTTGGTACTAGGCTATCGGCCCTAGGGCCTATACAAGCCTAGCCATAACAATTCCCTGGCTATTTCTTCCCACACTATTTACTTTCCTGGACCCCTGTCTAGCAAGGCAACAGACATGATCCCCAGGGTTGAATTTCCTCTCTCCCATCCAATCATCGAGGTTCCTTTTGAAGAGGGCCAAAGAGGCACTCTGCTTGACATGTATGGGCAGTCTATTCCAGAGTCTGGGGAGTCTCTGGGTCAGGAACCTATCCCTCCAGCATGTTTTGTTTATTGTGATGACAAGGTTTCAACCCCTGGATCGTGTGGCTCTGAAGGGTTGGGATTTCTTTAAGTGTAGCATGTCCAACAGCTCTGGGTTTGGCATGGCCTTGTATGTTAAGCAGAGATCACCTCGGAGTAGACGATATGCGACAGAGTATAGCTGGAGTTTTTTAAGGAGGTCAGCATACGGCATCTGCTTTAGGCCTGTGATTCTTTTAGTGAGGTATTTCTGTAGCCATTCCAGTTGTTGTAGATGTCTTGAGAGGTACATACCAAATGGGGTGTTGTATTCTATAATGGGTCTAATGAGGGATGAGTACAGTGGGACAATGACCTCCTTTTTCTGGTTGAAAATCCCTTAGTGATGACGTGTGCCACATAGAATGATTTTCTGACTGTTGTGGTGATGTGGTTATTAAAGGTGAGACCACTGTCCACCTGTGTCCCTAGGTCTCTTATCACACTTTCAGTGTTTAGTGTACTGCCACCTATGTGGTAATTCATGGGTACATGTTTTTTCCCATAGGGGATAACTATACATTTCTTGGCAGTGAGCTTGAGCCCATGGCTCTGGCGTCAAGCATCTGTTTCTGTAAGGCCCTTCTGTAGAGTATCCACATCATTTGGGGATTCAATAATGGCTCCCAGTTTGCAGTCATCTGCAAACTTTGTTAGCCAGAGTCCCTTAGTGTTGGCCTATACTTCAGAGAAGTAGATGCCAAACAAGAGAATTCCCGGGACTGAACCCTGAGGTACTCCACTTGTCACTTGTCTGGAGCTGGATTTGGAGTCAGCTACTTTTACAGTGTGGGTTCTGTCAGCGAGCCAGTTGGCAACTCATATAATGATGTAGGGAGTAATACCCAGCTTAGTAAGTTTATCTATGATTCCAGAATAGGGGATAGTGTCAAAGGCCTTGGTGAGGTCCAGATAGGCTGTGTGGACTGCCTTACCCTTGTCCACGGCTCTGGAGACTGATTCGAAGAAGTCAATCAGGTTCAGGAGACAAGATCAGCCCTTCACGAACCCAAACTGGGTGGGGTCCAGTGTTTTAAGGTTGCCAATGTCTTTGTTTAGAAGTTCCATGATAATATGTTCAATGGCCTTGCAGATCAGGCTCGTCAGACTGATGGGGCTGTAGTTCCCAGGATCCAAGGTGGATTCCCCCCCACTTGTGGAGTGGGATAACTGTAGCTCTGCACCACTCAGTGGGCATGAAGCCTAAGGTGAGGGTATGATTAAACATGACACTTAGGTGAGGTGTCAGTTCATTTTGTAGTTCATGTAGTACACAGCCTGGGATGTCATCTGGTCCCATGGATGCTGCATTCTTAGCTTTGAAGAGTACATCTTTTACCTGTGTGGCCATTATTACTGGAATTTGGCAATTCTCCCATATTGAGATGGGCCATTTAGGGGCTGAGAGGGGGGTGAAGTTGGCACTGAATCGATCTGCCAGGATATTGGCAATATCCTTGGGATCAGTATATTTAATGCCATTCTGTTGTAGCTCAGAGCAGATCTGAGCATTGCCATTTAGATTCTTGACATAGTTATAGAATGCCTTGTGGTTGTCTTTGGAATCTTTGGCAATTTTATTTTTGTAACTAGCTTTGGAGGATTCTATGAGGGATCTCAGCTTCTTACGGAGGCTTTTGCATCCTGGGATTTTCCTCTTTTCTGCAACACTTTCTTCCTTTTGTTGTAAAGTTTGTTTATGGCAGGGGACCACCAGATTGGCTTCCTTTTTTTGGAGGAGAGCATCTTGGTTCTATTTGGGATGGCACGATTCATGCATGAGTGGATGTACTCATACAGTGCCTTAGTGTAGGACTCAGCAGTCGAACTTTCAGTTTCCGTCTGCACGGGTGTCATGAAGTTTGTAACTTCTGACTTGAGTAGCATGAAGTTGGCTTTGGAGAAGTTTTTTTATGGAGGTTTCCTTACTGGGGGTGGGATGTGGATGTTAAGGGTGATTAGATTATTGTCTGACCTGACCAACGAAGGGGTGACCATAGGTGTGGAGCATTGCTTTCCCATGTTGGTAATGACCAGGTCTAGGATATTGGAGCCCCTGGTGGGACTATGGATTAGTTGATCCAGGGCATTGGAATTTATGAATTCCAAGAACCGTTAGGCAAAGGTGTTGGTACATGAGTAGTTTTTCCAGTTAATGGCAGAGTAGTTGAAATCACCCAGTATTAGGGTGTTTGGTTGTATATTAATATTTTCCAGTATGTTTAGAAAGGTGTAGTGAAAATCCTGGGGCATGGTGGGGGATCTGTAGCAAGATACAATTTGGATTGCAGTCTTACCTAGTGTTAGTTGCACCTGGAGAATTTCAGATGCATTGTGTTGGGCAACTAACCTAGTAGTGTGAATATCCTTGGTGAATATGGACACTCCACCACCTTTAGTGTTTCGATCCTGGTTTGGTGGCCGAAAAGTGTGGTAAGAGTTGTAGCGTGGTATTGTAGGGGTGCACTCTGGAGCCTTGAACCAGGACTCAGTTACTGCACAGATATCAATGTTTTCCATTTTTAGGAGTGCCTCGAGAGAGTGCATTTTGAGGTTTAGACTTCTAGCATTGAGTAGCATTACCTTCAGATTTTGTATGCTTGTACCTGTTACTGTGGTGGTTTTGTCCTTTGAACTTTGCCTAAAAAAGGCACTATAGGGTTGGCAAGAACCTTAGCCAGTAGCCTGAATCCTAGGGGCGACAGGTGCAGACCATCTCTGACAAAGCATAGTGGTGTGTCGATCATGTCGTCCCAGGCAGACAGATCCCCTTTGAATGACACCAGAAGCTTAGCCAATTGTTGAAATCAATCATTTTGTCCTTATATTTGGGTATCATTCTGGGGGAAGGCAGGATGCTACTCAGGGCTAGGGTCATACCTGCCTGGGCCACATGATCCGAGAGCTCTTCCACATCTCTTTTCATGTAGTCCAGGGAGGTATGTCTCAAGTCATTCACTCCAACATGGACAATGACAGAGTCATATTTGTACTTGTTGTGGAGTGACTTGAGTGCATGGGCTATGTAGTGGATCCTGGCACTCGACAGGCAACTCACTGTAATTTTCTCCTTGTTCAGCCTGGTGAGTGGGACATCAGTGTGCCTGACTACAGAGTCACATATGACTAAAGTGTTAGGTACGTTGTCTTGCCTTAGGGGCTGTTGCTGGGTAGCACACTGGTGTTGTGAGCTATGTGACACTTTGGTTGTGATTGGTGTTTGTTTGCATTTCAGCTGCAGAGGACCTTGTTGCTTGGGCAGGTTACAGTTAAGAACCTCCGCATATGTGGATTTAGTGTTGCTATGTGTGAGTGTTGGTGGTGTGAGTTTACAAGGGCTATGTGTTGCTTGAGGTGTAGTGCGGGTGTTAACATTCTCCTCTTGACTATCTAGCACAATCTTGGGTGGAGAGAGCTTTGCTTCCAGTTTGGCTATGTAAGTGCATCTCTCACAGGTTGTAGTGTTGGGTGGTAGGAGGAGAGGGTTGTCTGTGTACATGAGGCAATTGCTGCATTGCGCAAGTATCTCCAGATTCACCAGGTGGACAGAAGAAATCACCGGAAGCTGAACCTTGGACATGCCTGGTTTGGTGCTTTTTTTAAAAGTACAGGAGTTGTTTTCCCTTACCTTAGCAAGGTACTTTGCAATTATAGGCTGTTTAGTGCCTATGATTAATGTCTCCATATTAATAAGGAGAGATGAGTGCTTGTATCAGTTTAAGGCTTCCTAGTGCTTTCCAGCAGGTATTAGAGCAAGTGCAAGTCACAGGGATGCTTAAATAGCATGCAGCACTGTGGTGGTAATATAGGGGACATGTGTTTACATACATATATGTTTGTGTGTGTTTGTATATATGTAGACATGCACATATAGATATATATCTATATATGTGTAGATATATATATTATGTTCTATATATGTGTGTATATATATATATATATATATATATATATATATATATATATATATATATATATATATATACCTAACAAACCATCGAAATCAATAAAAAAAGAAGAAATAGACAAACTGACTCACGAAAGCCGAATTAAGCATAAAAGCGGATGTTTAAGGGGGTAAATAAGGTGTAAATTCGTGCTCAAGCCTACCATGGTTAGGAAGGGTGGTGGTATCATGGTGCAACCATGGTAGGTATGAGGAGCGGAGTTACCCCCTTACCTAATGATGGATGTCATAGGTACCGATGTATATATATATATATATATATATATATATATATATATATATATATATACACACACATATACATACCTATATATGGGGGAAAATTCAGACATCAGGTCCACAACCTCAAAACTCCTTCCTGCACAGCTGAACTGTTTTCCCTTGCTACAACACAGACATGTGCTACATATGGACACAGCCTAATATTAGGGGGTATATATTGGGCCAGATTGCAGGTAACCCTGTTACACACCTGTGGCATTTCAGCATGCTACAATACATGTTAACCTGAGTGTCCTGCAAGTGGTGGGCTCTGGAACACATGTGTCCGTCATTATAGAATTACTTCCACCACCAACTATTGGCCACAGTTTGTTTTCTCTTTCTTTTTCTTTATCTGCATCTCTCTCTCTCTCTCTCTCTGTCCCTATCACTCCAGTAAATGGATTGAGCTGCTTGGAATAGATTGCAGTATGGCTTTTGTGGGTGATGCAGATGATCAGGTGATGGCCTCTGCACCAATCAGTGTCCTCCACTTGCTACCTGCATGCAGCATGCTGTGTAGTACTTCCAATTACCACTGTCATGGCAACCCACTACTATAAATCCCTACATCATGTGGGCGTGGTCCCTTTACCTTTCCTGTATGGTGGACATCCTTCCTGTGTGTGGGCATCAGTGTTACAGACAGCAGGTAGTAATACCTCTTACAAGAGGACTTGCACACTCAGGCCAGCTACATATTTGTATGAGGTTCCAGAACTACAAACAGAGTGTGTGAGTACTGTTGTTGTGTGCATTGTATAGCACCAGTGTTACAGGGTTTGTGTGTACATACTAGTTTTAACACTGACTGAAGTCAGTCTGCATAGCTCTCAACTGTGTACCTATCCACTTGATGTCCAGAGGTGTTTGTGTTATGTTTTGCCTGTCCACCACACAGGTCTGGTATCAGATATATCACTGGCTGTGTATGTGTTGAGTGTTATCAGTACATGGCTAGATCCATTTGTGTTTCTGACTTCATATTCCCGGCTAAGGGTATGTTGCAGACTAGCCTGTAACACCAGCAACTTGCTTAGTGTATGGCAACACTATTTCACATATGGGCCTGTGTTCCGGCCTCTGTCCACCTACATACCAGGCTTTGTACATATGACATGCTGTCAGGGGTTGTTATGTAGTGGGCTGTGAGTATGTCCTGCTGCCATTCCTGCCATCATTTCACTGCTGTTGTATCCTCCACACATATTGTGGTGCTGGATCCATATATGTGTGAGTTTCATCTACATAATACATGTGTGCTGTTATGCAGTCCAGAGGTCAGTGTATGTAACAGAGGTATATGGCCCTGCATTATTGAGTCTGGGGGATGCAGCATAACTAACCTAGGCTGTTACAACATGTGAGAGGTATCAGGGGTAAACTGCCTTAAGGTATCTGGATGTACATTACCATACAATTCACCTTGGGTAAATGCAGGCCTACTGCTTCCTGCCATACAG